>NW_025931635.1:285272-392398 GCF_000764305.2 Hyalella azteca
GATCAGACGTTTTCATTCGTTTGATCAGAAGTTTTTGTTCGTTTGATCAGAAGTTTTCAGTCGTTTGATCAGAAGTTTTCATTCGTTTGATCAGAAGTTTTTGTTCGTTTGATCAGAAACAGAAAAAGTTTTCGTTTGTTTGATCAGAAACAACATAATTATTCATTCTCTTGCATTAAGTATACAAATGATTAGTTAATTCGTAATTAGTATACAACCGTAGTAACGATTGATCATCCCGCTAGATCACCGTTAGCGGGAAAGAAGCAATTCAATTCAGTAGCACGTTAGCTCACGTCAGTCACGTGTTATGAAGTTTGTCTCGTCTGAACTCTGAATTGCGTGTTTAGTGTGCATGATGAAAAAACTCTGCCTAATGATTACTTAATGAAGTTTAGTTCATTGCGGTCAACTTAAGAGACAAATTTTCAACTAACTAATACTTTTTTATAAGTCTAATTTTAATTGTTGAGTGAAAGGTGCAGGTTTACAACTTCAAAGTGATTAGGTACTTTATAGAAACTGAGCAAGTTAGCGTGCGTGTTTTAAGCCTTTAAGAAGTTCATTTTTTGCCTCAAATAACGATGTTGTATAGAAGAAGTGGTCTAGGTGGATCGAAATAATATATGAACCTCCGAAATTAGAATTCCATCCTGCTAACGTGATCTATTGTGTTCTAATGTGATCTATTGCGTTCTATAGCGTTCTGATGCGATCTATTGTGTTCTAACGCAATCTATTGTGTTCTAACACGTTCTATTGTATTCTAACGCGATCTATTGTGTTCTAACACAATCTATTGTGTTCTAACGTGTTCTATTGTATTCGAATGTGATCTATTGCATGCTAACACGATCTATTGCGTTCTAACGCGATATATTGCGTTCTAACGCGATATATTGCGTTCTAACGTGATATATTGTGTTCTAATGTGATATATATTGCGTTCTTACTTGATCTATTGCATTTTAACGCGATCTATTGCATTTAAATGCAATCTATTGCATTTAAATGCAATCTATTGCATTTAAATGCAATCTATTGCATTCCATCGCGGTCTATTGTGTTCTAACGCGATCTATTATATTCTAACACTGCCGTGTTCCACGGCTCCGCCGTGGAGTGTTCTCCTCAACAGATGCTAGGGATAGGGAAAGTTTGAGCCGTGCAGGCAGTTTGAGTTAGGTAGGTTTTTCAATGAGTTGGTAGAGAGCCAATTAATTAAAGTTATGAATTGAAGTGATTAATTAAAATAGTAAAAGTGACTTAAGTGAGTGATTAAAGTGATCAATTAAAGAAAATTAAGTGATTGATTAAATTGATTAACAACTATAACTCAAAACTCGGTCGTGGGGCCACATTGGACTAGTCTTCAGAGGCTCCCGCAAATTTGAAAAGAAAAAAAAAAGAATAGATGATTAGACTGACTCACTGATTAGAGCCCCAAAATTTCACACGAACTGAAATTATATGATATTAGAGCTGTGATATTTTAGAAAGAAATAGAACTTTTCCAGCCCTGCAAGTAGTTAGTAGGATCAAGCATGAAGCATGGAAAACATCTACCTAACTTTAGAGCTGCAACTAGAGCTTTCCTGCCATTTCTGGAACCATGAGATTTCCATCAGATGAATTACCTTCTTAGTCCTTCTATCTACTAGTAATTGTTATTAAAAGTGCACGATCAGGCGGATCAGGCCGCAAGCTTCCAATTTTATTAAAAATTTGTCACTCTGGAGCGGCAGAGCCATGAGATTTCAGAAACAAGTAGGAAAATTCCAATCCTGTTAAAAAGTCATAAATTTTTGTTTGATTAAAAAAATTGCAGCTTGCACCTCACGAACATGTTGTTTTATAAATTTTTCAACTTCCCCAGACCCCATTCTGCAGTAATCAGTATATTATATACTAATTCAATACTCCTGCACCAGGGACCAGCCTACCGCCAAAATAACATGCAGAATGTAATAACAAGTTAACTCAAAACATTTCGTCCATGAAGATTGTGTAGTTGCGGTAATGTCAGACACTCAGAGTGGTCTTATAGGCCTACTGCAATGCAGTAAGACCACTCTGAGACCTGCATTATCACTTGTTCAGTTGCTGCTTAAGTGAAGACAAATGCTAATGACTGTTTTTTGTATGGGACTTTGTAAATAACAAGTTTGTGGGTCATGAACATGATATAATAAAATGTTTTTTCAATTCCAAGATATGGAAATCAAGGCTCTAAGAAATGGAATCATGGCTGCGGCTGGCAAACCCATGAAGCCACGGCTCAAAAAATCCAGTCACGGCTTGCTAAGTAGATATATTCCATGCCTGGGTACTAGTAATAGCATTAGCCCACCTGTCTGTAATACTTCATTATTGAAAGTTCTACCCAACTTCCCAAGTCCCAACTAGGCCAACCCCAATATGAGCAACTCTGCTGTCTCTGCAACTAATTCTGAATTGATTGCATATTGAAGCATTTTCAAGCTCTTTTCCTATTGAAATAATTTAATTTCAGGGTGCAGAAAGTGGGTGAATATCTGAAGATATCTGACACATCAGCAGCAAAGATTATGCCTTCAGAAGATCTTGCATACACATTTGGTTTGAAATTATTACATTATAGATATGGTATTCACAAATTTTTGGCAGAGCTAATTGCAGAACAGGAGGTACACCATTGGCTGCAGCTGCACCGTTATTACAATTTCCAGTTTCCAGTTGGTCAGATGAGGCTGCAAAGTAAAGCACAATCCACGATTATTTAATTTTGGTTATAATGCAAATTATGCAATTGTTTACTGCAATACATAGGGTGTTAAAGATACACTCATTGTTGTTTCTTACGCCAATGCCACCCTCGCGGCGCTGGATGCTCCGAGGGGGCCCCAGATTTCAGATAGATTGGACAAGTAGAAGTGTGTTAAATTTTGATTATAAGATTTGTAGCAGACAGACAGACAGACAAACAAACAAACAAGAAGTGAAGTTAAAGAGAAGTGTTGTAATAATTAGCAATGCATTTGCCAAACAGAGCACCCTGGCTCTTGTTAATGTCTCTGACTCCATAGTGGTAAACTAGAGATTTTTTGGAATCAATTTATTTTAAATTTTTCCATCTACTTACTATTTTAATCAATTTCTTTGTGTGACAGTGCTGGTATCTATTATCTAAGATACTTACTGGTCTACTTAGGGGGCTCAAATATGAACTTGAGGGAGGGCCACAAAAAAAGTTCTAAATGACCAGCAAGTATCAATGTATCCTGGAATACAGATGCCAGCATTAACATATATACATAACATTAGATCTTGGATGTTCAAAAATGTTATCATCTTGGGACTTGGAAGCCTAACTGGAAATTTTCTGCATTGTCTTGTAAATTGGGTAAAAACACCCATAGGCCGTAAATCCGGCTAGACACTGTCCTATGGCCTTTTACCAATTTGATAATTTTTGCTTATATTTTTTGTTGCTGCCATTACAATAAAATGAAAGTGATGAAGCAGCTGAATCAAGAAAAGCTGCCTCCATTTGAACAAGTCATTTGTGAGAACATGCAATGGCATCTTTTGCTGCTATCACCCATGACCCATGGCATTAGTAATTCAACATAGTTATTTATGATTTATTATGCAACTTATTTATGATTTATTATGCAACTTATAATGCAAGCCATCTTTTATAAGTTTCAGCACTAATTAAATTAACCAAATCAGTGAGAGAATTTGTATATCTGTTGCATTCTAGTATGCAGGACCATTTTATTTGTGAGTTAGCTGATTGAAATAATAAAAAATAATGTTTTAATTGCCTGGGTGTTGGGTTATTGCTTCAGTCGTGCCTTAATGACCTTATTTTGACTTTAATTCACCCACACACTTTCATTAAAGGCTTTTGATTTGTCAGGTAATTCTTTATTGTTTGTACCAGTAATGTTTTCTTAACTTGTGCATTATTCTTCTCTGCTATTTCCTGCAACAATTCAATTTGTTCACAAGTAAGGTCATTGAGTTTACTGCATGTTTTTAAATAATTTGCACAGTTATTTTCTGTAGAGTTTTCATGGTATCATGAAACTACACATACATTCCATTATATTAACTTTCAAGTGTTCTAGATTCAGGATTTTAAATAGTTCTGTTGATCCTCCTTAAATATGAATTCTTATTGCTGCACTAATGGGTAATGCTTTCTAGCATATTTTTTTGGTCACGTTTTGATAGCATGATAATATGTGATTGGTTCAGTTCTCTTAGAACATTGCCCTTATTTTCCAATGCCCTGTTGAATGTTTAAAAGTCTGTAAATCAATAAAATTTAATTAGTTTATCTCTTTCAGAGTACAGGTGCAGATTAATATACTCATGAAAAATGGGAAATGGTGATAAGACTCAAATGCTAGTCCACATTGAAAAGAATCTCGATTACCAGTCTTTTGATGTGAGATGGATCCCTAATTCTGCAAGACTGGTTGTACTGGGCAGCAATACTGATGCTACAGGCTGCATAGAGGTATGTATTTTGGGAAACACACAAATAATGTCTAAAAGGGTATTTTAAACTATATCATTTACATTTGGAGGTACTGAAAGCATTTCTGAATAAACCCATAGAACCTTACTTTCATCTGTTTCTTTACCAATTCCTGGAATTGCTACATAGCAACATAATGACCTGTTGTCAACAGATACATAAACCATATAAAGGTTTGGCATTTCTAAAAGCCTGGTTGCTAGAGCACTTGCTTGGTAAACAGTAAATTGAATTAGAATTAAACAGAATATTCATTTTATTTTGTATTTATAAATGAAATGTCTGGGGCATCAAAAGATGATGACATTCCTGACAGTTTACATGAATAGTACTTGGAATGATTTTGCTTGTCATAAATAAGATCTAATAACTTTTCTACATCTACTCTTTATTTTACAGCAATGTAACCATGATATAATTTAGTGCTTGTGTTTTATTTTGCAGATTATGGAAATGTCATCAGGGAAGCTTGATTCGCTCTGCAAAACCAAGTATCCGTATGCTGTGAAATGTGGTAAGTTCTCTATCTTGATATAATTCAACAATTTATGGATGAAAAATTGAAGGAATATTTTTTATTATCACGGTCATTTACTTGAGTGTGTAAATGTGTCTTTTTACAATAATTAATGTGTTGTTATATGGTCATAGATGAAATATTATTGATTTGTATTTCACTCGTGTTACCTATCTCATAATTACTGTGTTTTCTCTGCCATGATTACCAAGTTCAGCAGTTTGTACACAGATACATACTAATTATCCAATATATTTTTATGTATATAATTTTTTCTTGTAGGTACTTTCAGAGCGTCATCCACAGCTGCTCGACAGTTGGCCTTTGGAGACTTCCATGGACATCTTCAGGTTGTGGACTTAAGCCAGCCTGAAAAAATTCTGTACTCTGTCAAAGCTCATCACAGGGTGCTGAACACTATAGATGGAGTGGGAGGACTCGATATTGGAAGAGGTAAACATATTTTCCTGTCTTTGTCTAACAGAATTAAGCATTTTATGATTATAATTTTTTTCTAATTTGGGTTGCTGATTCCATAATGTGATGGGAAAGGCATGCTTCTAAACAAACATTCTAGGATTAATTATAGCCAGATTTGCATATTCTTACATAGACTAGTATGCAGATCTCAGCTTGATAGCAACTAAGATATTAGTTCACAAGCAAAGTCAAGGCTACAAAAAACTTTCCATGGTTATTTTTGTCATTAGATATAATTTAGTCTTTCATTGCATTTGGTAGTATTTCTTTTCTAAATCCAAAGAGACAGAATCGGTCATAATTGGATTTTTAAAAAATGTTCAACTCTCATCCATAGTGTTTCAACCGCATAGATGTCAACATTAATCAAGTGGCTTTAGTGTACTTTCAGAACTATAAATCTCTTTATTTCTAGTAGTACTATTAACGAAGAGTCGTTTTTCCAGGCATTTGGCTTGCAAGCAACGTTTACTGAAAAAAAATTCGTTAAAAAAGGCACCACCCTGTCTGTTTGACATGCACTGAATGAAATAGAACCAGTATTGCTTTGACGCATCTTTTGCCCCCCTTAGGAGCACCAGAGCTCGTGACAGGTGGAGCAGACGGGCGCGTGAAAGTGTGGGACCTTCGGCAGAGCGATGGCCCTGTCGTGACCATCGCTCCTCAGGAGGGCACCCACCAGCCTGACTGTTGGGCAGTGGCTGCAGGCAACGCACATAGCCCTGAGGAGAGAGTTGTGGCTTCAGGGTTTGATAATGGGGACATTAGACTTTTTGACCTCAGGACTAATAAAGTTATGTGGGGTGCAAACGTAGGCAATGGAGTGTGTTCACTAGATTTTGATAGGAGGGATATAATGATGAACAAGCTAGTTGCAACTGTACTTGAAGCAAATATCCATATTTTCGATTTGAGAACCTTAGATGCCAATAACCAGTTCGCTTTCAAGTCCGTGTTGGCTCACAAATCTACAGTGTGGTGTGCTCGGCATTTACCTCAGAACCGCGACATATGGGTTACTACTGGGGGTAACGGATCACTAATGTTATGGAAATACGTGTATCCGGCCAAGCGATCTGTAAAAGATGCTACTGGGAATTTGATGGGTGTGCCTGGAAATGCAGATTGTCTAGCTTCTCTAACAGCAAGCACTCAGCCTATTACAAACTTTGATTGGAATGCAGATTTTGCTGGGCTAGGAGCATTCAGTGCTATAGACCAAATTTTACGCGTTACGATCGCTACCAATCTGCCATCCTGAGTTTTAATCTCAGAGATTTTTTATTCAGGGTAATTTAACATTATTGTTTGAAAATATTTTGCTTGAATGGACTTCAATTACCAAAAGCTGTTTGCCTTTGACTTCCACATTTGTCTGTCTTGCATCGCCATCTTTTCTTCATTTTACATTGTGTGCAAAATATGCATGCATCATTAATTTGACTCTTGATGCTAACTGCTTCCAAAACTAAAATTGAATTCTCAAATCCAGTCAATATTATATGGTTAACATTTCTTTATTGTGTATCAATAAACTAGTATTTCTTTCACTCGAATTTTTTTTATACGTTATGTCCATTTAAACGACTTTAGTTGAACATTTCTGTATGACTGGTTATTCTCCAAGTCATCGCTTCTTAGAGCCTTGGAAGATCATCAATGTACCCTAATGACAAAAAGATTTTAGTACGGCGGCTCCACCGTTTTTCTGAAGGATGTCCGATGTGAAAAGTATATGATTTTGCATAGTAAGTGAATCCTCGACTGCAATTGATGAAATTGCTTCCTCTGTATGTTGCAAGATCCAAAGAGTTGATTTTTCATGAAATATTGGATGTGCGCCACATAAGAAGACACGAGACTTGCTTTAACTTCAAAACGATAGACTTAACTAAGCATGGTTAGGACTACATCAGTTAAACCACACCAGGAGGCAAGCCGAACCAGTGGGCACACCATGCCAGGGCTTGGTCCCAGGTCTCCAGACTACGGTTGAGAGCCAGCCTAACTTGGGACCAGCAACGCTTGTCGGCCAAATAACTCCTGGGAGCTAAACTCACCTAGCCGAAAACTCGCTGTTATACTAATAAACGCTCTCGTGAACTAAATTCATGTAAACGACATGCCTTAGAATCTTGATGGCTAGTTTGTACAGGCCTTCCAGACCGCTTGTGATAGGAAGATTTTTTCTCGTTTAACCAAAGCCGTCGGTTATGATTGGTTGCTTAAAATACAGTACCTTTCAAATCTGTAAATAGCTAGCTGTTCAGCACGAAAAATTTTCATGAGTTCGCCATGACGTTTCATTCCGGTCGAGACCGTTCAAACATTAATGTGGCGAATTTTAATGTTTGAATTTTTCAAACATTAATGTGGCTGTTGACGGGCTGAGGATGGAGAAGGAGCCACCAGTGAATTTTCATTCATCATCACGGATAACGCTAAGTTTTATCATCAATTACATGACTAACTCGGCTTTTAGCGCAGGACGTGAAATGATGATCTAACTCGCATTCGCAAAAATAATTTTGAGTTGAAGGAACGTATTGTGAATAAAAGTTTTGTTGATAATTAGGTTAAGATCTTTCCGATTTTACTAACTCATACGCAGAAAACATGCTTAAACTTAACTGCCGTGTGATAATTAATATCAATGCGAGAAGAAAGCTTCGTTTGTAGCTAGGTCAAGGCCGGTTTTGGTTTGAAAAAGTTGTGCGTGGAAAAATGTAACTTTTATTTAGTTTTATGCATGAGTTGAGTATTTATTGTCTGGTAGCACTTAAACTTTCTGACACTTTTTTCTATCAAGCTATAATGATCTTATTATAACTTACATTGTATCAATATGCGATGTAAATACAATATGTTATTTTCTGCAAGTGCGGAAAAGTTCTCTATTTAGGTCCCTCCAATAGTCTTTATCAGTTATTGCAATCTAGTTATCTAGTGAGCTATCAAGTTCAATTGAAAGGAAACTTTAAAGCTAAAAGCTTCATTAAAGTATTGTGTGAAACTGTATATATTTGGACAATAATTTTGTTATATTATGATAGCTTGTAATAGTATAAATTTTAGTAATTAGTAAATAATTTGATAAATACTGTTTAATAGGCCTACTTCAGCAAGTTCAGTTTAAGGCCTAATACTGTTTAATTGGAGAAGTGGAAAAATCATTAGGCTACCAAATATTAAGATCCAGCAGCAGCATGGAGAAGAATGGCTCAAATATAGAATTGAGTGATTGTAAGTAATAGTATTAAAGATATGAATTAATTGTTCAAAAAGTCCAAACCTAATGCAAAAAGAAATACCAGGCAAAATTTTCCAGAAATTACAGATTGAAAAAACTATAATTTCATCTAAAATTTGCCAAAAGCTCAGGCAATAATATACCTTATTTCTTATTTTATGAAATAAATCAGGCAAGAGCTAGGGTAAACGCGGTATATTCCAACATCGCCAGGCTGTAGAGTAGGGCCTTTCAGCTCGAGATATTGGCATCTTTTCAAGCTCTCCATCAGCCACCTCGACCTTAAATCGGCGTCCATGGCCGATCATAAACTATGGCTCAGGCAGCCATGACCAATCATAAACTATAGATTGCTCGATCAGCCCCGCTGTCACCGCGCCCATCTTCAGCTTGTTTGATTGCTTGTATCTGTCACCCGATCTCAATGTGCATACGTCTGGCAAGCCCAATGCTACTGCTGAAAAAACTTGTCAATCTATTGTGTTCTAACGTGATCTATTGTGTTCTGATGCGATCTATTGTCTTCTAACGTGATCTATTGTGTTCTAACGTGATCTATTGTGTTCTAACGTGATCTATTGCGTTCTACCGCGATCTATAGCGTTCTAACACGATCTATTGTGTTCTATACAAAAATTGAAATTTGCTTAATTAAAAGCCTAATAGCTGTTAATTAAAACGTAATTAAGTAGTGTTCAATATTCGTTAGTGTTCTAATTCAAAGCCATGTTGTATCCCAATACAGCTCACACAGCAAACAGAATTCGAATACGTTGATGTCGGCATTACGTATTTGTTAAATTTGAAGCGCTGACGCAATACGACTCACCACGTGTCGAATATTGCCACACACAGTGACAGAATATAGGGATTTGGTAGGTTTCCATTCTAAAGGCATTTTAATAAATATGGCAACATTTTATGATGTTTCATCGTTGCTGACGCGTAGTGAAGTGTTTTGAGAGTCACGTGAAGGCAACAGAACTTACGTAACGCATACGGTTTTTTTTTATAGTTTTTCATTTCTCAATGCGTCCTTAATGTGTCGGAATATACCGCGTTTACCCTATATAAATTCAATCTAGAATATTAAGAAGAATTTTACTAAAAATTCTTCTTAATAAAAAAAAAAGTGGTTAAAAATGATTATTTCATGATAATCTTTCAAAAACTAAGTAAAATGTAGCAATTTTTCTTATTTATAACTATAAATTAGGAAAAGGCAATAGAAACATATTAAATTAGCCAGATGCACAGCCCATGGGCTGTAGGTGGATATGTACAATTTACAGGTAGCTTTTAACCAATTTTCATGTTTGGATATTGTTCCAAGTGAGCTGTTCATTATAGACGTTCTTTCGGGCAGATAACAAAGTTTCGAAAAAAGAGGTACCTATGTGAGAGGTTTTTTCCTTTACTTTTAACTTGTAAACTGAAATAACAAAGACAAAATTTTACATTTGAAAAGTTAGAGGACATAACAATTGAGAAAGAGAATAGCAGACAGAACAGCAAGCAAGGAGATGCTGGATGGACTGGAGAGGATCCCTGCACTCTGGGCAGGTGGCGGCGGGGCGCTAGGGGAGCGTCTGACCCTGAAGGTGTAGGATGCGAGGGAACTACTGTATCTCGAGCCGAGCTGGGATAGCACCAAGCAGGAGGGGTGAGGAAGCAAGGCCTCTTCTGATGCAATCAGTGGTGGTGGGGCTGAGGACAGCTTGTTAATGGCAGTTGCTGCAATGCAATGCAGTAGGCTATCTTCCTGCAGAGATAGCATTCAACCTTCCCAGAGGCACCATTGGGCATGATGCCATCTGCCATGCCAGGAAAGGCGCTACAATGTGGCCAAATCTCAACTTGGAAGCTTTCATGGGGTGGTCTTTGAGGGGAGCAGAGGCAATGTGGAAAGAAGTATTGGTAGGCTGGAGGGTGCTGGCAAGAAACTGAGCACAGGCCAGATCCCAGTGAGCTGGCAGGGGAAGGAGGCCGGTCTCATGGTGGAGATGGGCGATTGAGTTTTGGATGGTTTGAAGGCTTGCTATTGCAGTGCATGAGGCAACAGGGTACCAGATGGTGGAAGACTAATTGAGGATTGGGTGCATAATTGTCCAGTAAGTGGCAATGATGTCCTCCGTAGAGAAACTCCAGTTGGTGCCAACCAGGGCATTTAAGATACCTAAGGAACCTGTTTCTTTGGTGGCTATGGCTCTGGCTTGGTAAGAAAACGTATAGTGGGCATCCCAGGTGATGCTTACGATTGTGGGATTTTTTCTTGGGGAATGATGCCATTGCAGATTGTTGCAGAAGGATGTAGGTGTGATTTTTGAGTGTCTGGGGTGAAGAGCATGAGGGAAGACTTGCCTGGTCAGTTTCTTGGTAGTCGACCAGTCTGAGACTTTTCAGTCAGAGAAGCCCAGAGAGGGCAGCCTCCGCAGCATCAAGCCTCGGGGGACGACACAAAGATGGTGAGGTCGTCCGCATATGAGGCGATATTGGGGGCCGGTACATTTGAGATGAAGTGGTTGAATAGGTACGGCGAGATGCCCTACCCTTTGGAGGACTCTTGAATGGATTGTTCTGAAGGGGGATTGTGTTCTAAGATAGAGGCAGGATGCCATCCTGCTTCTGAGGCAACATCAGAGCCAGCAGACCAGGTTGTGATGTAGGTCTGAGGCCGCGATCATACTAAGGAGGAGAGGGTGGTCGACACTACCGAAAGCTTTTGATAGGTCGACCGCAGCTGCCACTGTTCGGGCTGGAGGCCGTCGTGAATTGAAACCAGTCGCAATCTGGTGCGCGAACGAGAGGAGGGCGGTGACTGTAGACTGTAGAGTGTCCCGGTTTGAAGCCATGTTGCGAGGAGACCGTGGTAAGAGATTCTGAGATGTATGGGAGTAGAAGACATTCCAGGATCTTAACCGCTGGACAAAGGAGGGAGATGGGGCGGTAGGAGGAGCCCTGGTTACTAGGTTTACCTTGCTTTAGGATCAGAATAATTATTGAATTTTCCCATATAGATGGAATGGAGGCCGTGGAGACAAAGATAATAAAGATTTGGGTAAGGAACTGAAGGCCACGTGGGCCTAGATGCTTGAGGTGAAGGACCGTGAGGCCGTCTGGATCCCGAGCAGAAAAATTGTTTGCGGCTCTAATAACGAGCTTCACCATGTTGGGGCTGAAGGAGAGAAGTCCCTGTCGAGGGGATGCTCAGCACAAATTTGACGCAAAAGACAGCGGTTGGATGGGCTTTGAGAGTGTGGAGCGATGGAGGTAAAAAGTTTACAGAAGGCGGTGGATATATTGCGCTGCGACGAGATGGAGGTCTGACCAAATTGCATTGGCTGATTGAAGGGAGGGCGGTTGCGCTTTCCGCCTAGGGAGCGGAGGAGACTCCTGTGCTTTGACTGGTGAGTGCATCTGTTGCACGATGTGAGATGTGTCCGCCAGGTGTTCCTTGCATGGGCCTGTATTGAGGTAGTAATTTCCAGGTTGAGTTCTGGAAGCCGGAGGTCGTTTGGGTTGTACGCCTTGATGTCATCCCGTTGCTCTATAAGCAACCGTGTGCCAGGGTTGACTGAGGGGGAGAACTCCTTTCGAAAACCGGCATGGATGTGCTGCTTGGCAGCAGCCGCCAGGACGCCTCTAAGGGTAGACTCACCTCTGCACGAGGTGGGGGTAGGGTCCGCCTTGAGCGCCGTCTCGACTGTTGCCGTGAAGGCAGGCCAGTCCGCTTTCTTGAAGTTGGTATAAGAGCGGGCTGACCGGGGAGCCGGGGAGTCAACGGAGGGAGGTAAATGAATCAAGGTAGGTAAGTGGTCGGAGTTCAGGGCGACCTGAGGAGCCCATGAGGTGTTGAGTAGCAGATGCCCGGTAATGAGAGCAAGGTCAGGTGAGGAACGCCACCGTGACCACCAGGGCGGTCCCTTCGCTCCAGCGCGTATCCGGGGAAAGAGGGGGGCGGGATGCAGCTGATAGATTTGTCTCCTGGATAGTACAGGCAACCGCAAAATTGTACTGGGCAAGAAAGGCAGCCAGTTCAGCTGCGCTGGATTGGATCCCATTGCATTTAAACTGGAGGATGCAGAGGCGAGTGGAGGCCAGCACGGGGGGAGGCCAGGGAGGGCGAGGGGAAGCGGGGTCTGGCTGGGATCAAGTCAGACCATCTGCACGTAGGGCAGATCCAGTCTGCGGAGTAGAGATGAATGGAGTGAAGGCCGGAGCACCGCTTGTTGGTCCAGGCGTTGCACCTGGAGCCCAGGAACGAGTAACCTCGCAATGTAACCTGGAGGGAGCAGGCTGAGTAGGGTGCGAGCCTGGGTTGGGATGGATACCCTGGGTTAGGAGAAGAAGAACGAGCAGGAAGAAGAGGTGAGAAGAGGATAGGGCGTAAGGTATCCCAAGGATGAGCGGCCAAAGATATGGGTAGGGGGCAAGGGAGGCCGAGATTCCTCGGTCCGTAAGCGAAAAAAATGAGTGGGGAAGGGCCTCAATCCGGCGGCTATCCGGGGGGGACTCTGCTGTTTGGCCTGTCCCAAGGGTACCGTATGCCGGGTGCACCCGGCCGACGCGCAGGCCAAGGTACCTCCACGACGAAGACGCGGCAGAGATCGGGGGCGAAGAATTTTCTTAGAATTGCATGTTTGTTATTGTTTTACCAATGATCACGTGTACGAAGATCACTATGGGTAATGTATACCAATCAAAGCAGACACCAGATACCAATTCATGCAGTGTTTGTCAATCGGTCAAAAGTCTGCGATCGGACTTGAACGTCAATTTATGGTCAAGGTTGCTTGATAGAGAGCTTGGAAAGATTCCAATATCTCAAGCTAAAGGGCCATAATTTAATAATTTACAGTCTGGTCATTTAGAGTTGTCATCTGCCCAATTTTCTACTATGGTACCTAACTGGAAAATCAGGCAGAAGCCTACAATGAGTGGGACAAAAACGCCAATGATCGTGAAGAAAATCACCTCTACCTCCTTGCCATGCATTGGTCCTTGCTCAACTTCGTAAGATTCCTAGTGTTTGAAGTAGGTACCTATGCCACTTTGTAGCCACAAGAATTCATATTATTTAGGAAATTTCCAATTTTAGTACAGGTCCTTTGCAGGAAGCAGGCCAGTCAGCTTCATAAAAATGAACAAGTGTGCTTGCTGAATGGGTAACTGGGAGAAGTGGGAGAAGGCAGCCAGTAGATCGGAATTTGGGCCTATAGTAGGAATTCAGGCAGGGGCGAAGAATTTTCTTAGAATTGCATGTTTGTTATTGTTTTACCAAAGATCACGTGTACGAATATCACTATGGGTAATGTATACCAATCAAAACAGGCACCAGATACCAATTCATGCAGTGTTTGTCAATCGGTCAAAAGTCTGCGATCGGACTTGAACGTCAATTTAAGGTCAAGGTAGCTTGATAGAGAGCTTGGAAAGATTCCAATATCTCAAGCTAAAGGGCCATAATTTAATAATTTACAGTCTGGTTATTTAGAGTTGTCATCTGCCCAATTTTCTAGTATGGTACCTAACTGGAAAATCAGGCAGAAGCCTACAACGAGTGGGACAAAAACGCCAATGATTGTGAAGAAATTCACCTCTACCTCCTTGCCCTGCATTGGTCCTTGCTCAATTTCGTAAGATTCCTAGTGTTTGAAGTAGATACCTATGTCATTTTGTAGCCACAAGATTTCATAGGGTATTATTTAGGAAATTTCCAATTTTGGTACAGGTCCGGTGCAGGAAGCAGGTCAGTTAGCTTCATCAAAATGAACAAGTGTGCTTGCTGAATGGGTAACTGGGAGAAGTGGGAGAAGGCAGCCAGTAGATCGGAATTTGGGCCTATAGTAGGAATTCAGGCAAACATGAAGCATCCAGGCTGTGCTTAGGAGATATGCGCTGATGATTTTGAGAACAGGCGAAGAGGCAGTTCTGCATTAGAAGAGGAAGTCATGAGGTCCGCTTAGGGATATTAGGTATAGGAGGCAACAGATTAAATTATCCTTGATGACCCCATATCGCCCCAGCCCACTGATTTTCTGCACCAGGAGGCGTGATGGACTCTAAAATTGCACACTCGTGATGGCAAATATGCCCATCAAGTCTGGAAATTTTATCGGAGAGCAGAAGGAGGCCGGGGAGTGAAGAGGTTGACGATGCACAGGTGGAGCTGTGAACGGTGGTTATGACTGTGGGCTTCACAGTAGTGTCGCCATTGAGGAGAGAGGAGAGCCGACATGCCACCTAAAGAGTATATAGGGAATGTCGCGTTCGTCGACCAAGGGGAGGAGGCCGCCGCCTCTGCCTTGTCGTTCTCGCCATTCATTGTCGTTCAGAAGTTCATGCCTCGAAGGAATGTATATATATATGACAGTCACGTCATTATTCGTTAGGAAAGCAAAATGTTATACTGCACTGGATTGGGATCCGTTACAGTTGAAATGGAGAACACAGAGAGAGGGCGGAAGAGGCCAGGACTAGGGTATGGCTCAGGTAAAAAGAGAGAGCGTGCCTGTGCAGGAATCAAATCAGCTTCATCTCAGGTAGAGCAGATCCAGCCTGCTGCTGCGTTAGAACTCAGACCTTAACGCCAATTGTCGGTCCAAGTACAGAATGTTGAGCCCAGGAATAAGCATCTTGCCCAGCTTACTGCAGAAACACAGATACCATAGCAGGGGTGTGAGTCGGGGTCAGGGTGATGCTCCTGGGATATGTGAAGAAGGACGGACTCTGATGTGAAGAAGACAGGGCAAAGGAGTTTCCTAGAGAACCAGAAGGTCTCCCCTTTGAGAAACATGGGCGCACAGGCCAAAATTTCCCGAACCCTCGAAGGAAACTAATAGAGCCAGTTTTCGGCACTTAAGGTGTTGTTGGGAAGGCTTCCACCGCTTGCCCTGACCAGCGATATCCCGCCAGTTGTGCCTGGCCGACAGGGCAGGCCAATGTTCCATCACGACGCAGGTATAGCTGAGACCAGAAAGAGGAAATTGCGTTTAACGTAGAGCGTCCAAGCTAGACCGACACTTCTCACCGAGTTAAAGCTTTATCTGTTTTAACTGACCCAGGAATACATATATAAGTCTTAGCTCGGATGAGTGTCATGGCGACGTTGCTCCCGCGGTCTTGATGATGCTAAATTAGTGTGTATAAATTTTTCCTACTTAATCAATCCCTTTGCTCATGAATTAAATACCCTATATATATTCTCTAATCTTATTCACTGAATTTACCAAGGCCTTTGACAGCCATCCATTTGTGCAACGATCAACGAAAAACATAACTGCGATTCAGTTATTTATTGTGCCTATGGCAAAATTAGTATGAAGTAGTAGAACTCTGACCTAGGAATATCGTATTCCGTGTTCGTAGTCAAAATAATTTTTTATGAAAATTTATTGCCCGCCAGTGTTGGAAAATCTCTTCTAAGTTATTCTATGAAACCACAATCCATTGAACGCGGTCAGTTCAGTTGATTGCATCGTAATTTCATTGAACAGATGGTGCCTCCAGCTCTGGGCTGGAGAGGGATCCTCCGCGTGGTATATTACGGGGAGGCACGTCAGCCAGCTTCCACGGGCCTAATGGACACACTAACTCAGCGAATGGACGAAACGTCGCCTGGAATTCTCTTCCGTCTTCTCCAGGTTGTAAAAATCTCATGCATATGTTAATGCTTCGTGATTTTAATTTTTTTCAAAATGGTACTTAACCACAACTTTAAGTTGGCTTCTAAACTCTTCCTAGGATTCCCTTCTCATGAAAATTGAAGACACCTCAATACTGGAGAAATATCCTGCCACAATTATTAGTTATTTAATTATAATATTTTATTCCTCGAAGCGTGTCCAACTGTCTATAAACATTTCTTGTTTTTTTTTAGCGCATTAGCTCATTTATGGAAAAATGCAATATATTGTGCTCGCCATGTCCGTCTGTCTGTCTGTCCGTCCGTCTGTCCGTCCGTGACCTCAAGTTTCCGTCGACGAGAAAATGCGCTCTCTGTCACTCACTGCAGTGAGTACTGAGTTATATTTTTTTGAGTCTAAGCTTGAAATTTGATATTTATTATCATGGCTGTATTGAAGGTGTACACGAGATGCTGGGAGCGCCGTGCGGCAGCGATGCAGTGGGCGCTGCTGTAGGAGACTGGCAGCACACGCTGGCCCTCAGACGGCGGCAGGGGCTGCTGGCTGACACTGACAGCATCGATGGCATCGCTCAGGCCATGGAGGGCGACAGCGACCTCATGGCTGATGACATCAACGGAGAAGTCAAAAGAAGGTGCGATTTATTTCGTTGCTTTATTGATCATTATTAACATTTTAATATGGTAACAGTGCTTTAATAAAAACGACTTGTAATTGCTGAGAATGTGTGGCTATTCATTAGGAGGCGTTGAAGTTTCAGGCGGGCTCCAACTGAACAGTTGAATAAAAATAAATTGAACATGTAATACTTAAACTTTTCTAAGTTGTTCATGCAGAGGTCATCCACGACCTAAATTACTGATGTTGCCTCTCATGATAAACACAATATTCAATGTCANAGTATATGTTATGACTTGGTGTGTCATGTACTAATTTCATATTTTTTTTTGCCAAAAGTGTGATTGGTATCATCTCTCCAAGCATTTAAGAGTCACGGTTTTCTATTGACATTTACGTCAGTGCGACGGTTTCCCGTCGACATTTACGTCAATGCGACGGTTTCCTATTGAAATTTACGTCAGTGCCACGGTTTTCCGTTGACATTTACTTCAGTGCCACGGTTTTCCGTTGACATTTACGTCAATGCGACGGTTTCTCGTCGACATTTACGTCAATGCCACGGTTTCCGTTGACATTTACTTCAATGTCACGGTTTCCGTTGACATTTACGTCAATGCGACGGTTTCCCGTCGACATTAACGTCAATGCCACGGTTTCCGTTGACATTTACTTCAATGCCACGGTTTCCGTTGACATTTACATCTGCTGGGTTCCGGGACACGTGGGGGTGCGGGGAAACGACAGGGCGGAAGAGGCGGCGGTGGGCGCTGCCTCGTCGGACGCGGCCATTTATAGGGAGGACGTCCCATGTCACGACCACTATCCCCGCATCAGGACCAGCGTTCACCACATATGGCGCGAGCTGTGGCTGAACACGAGAAACAATAAACTGAGAACAATCAAGGACAGTGTAACAACATGGAGCTCATCTTATCAGAGATCTCGACAAATGGAGATAGCGCTGTGTAGACTGCGGATTGGCCATACGCGCCTCACCCATGGCTACTTGATTGAGCGACGCCCTATACCATATTGTGACGACTGCCTGGTGCCCCTGACAGTTCTGCATGTCTTGGCGGAGTGCCCTAGCCACAACGACATTCGACAAAACTGCTACCTTAACACATCCGCCCTTGATCATGACGAGATGCTCACTAGAATGCTGCGAGAGGACCGGCGAAGTAACTTCGAAACCGATAACCTTAGACGATACCTGATGGAATGCAACCTGCTGCCGGAGATTTAGCATGACCCCGTAACGTCACCGCCTGTCGGTCATATGCACTTGCACCACCGCCGTTCGCGAGACTATAAGTGCACCGTCCCATCACCTAGACCAGGCCTCACTAAACTTGTGCTGGAGTTGATACATGAAGTCGGAGCGGACCCTCGCTCCATGAGCAGGGAATCTACCGCCCAGCCCCTGCGCCTAAAATGGATCAGGCTATAAGCCTTGAAGACGGAAGAAACCAAACATCTTTGACGTAACTGAAGATCTCACCTCCGGCGCGAAATAGATAGCTATCTGAAGCGCTAGTAAATCTGCTACTACTACTGACATTTACTTCAATGCCACGGTTTTCCGTTGACATTTGTGTTAGGGCTATGGTTTTCCCTGACATTTACGTCAGTGCCACGGTTTTCCGTTGACATTTACGTCAGTGCCACGGTTTTCCGTTGACATTTACGTCAGTGCCACGGTTTTCCGTTGACATTTACGTCAGGCTCACGGTTTTCCGTTTATATTTACGTCTGGATCACGGTTTCCCGCTGAAGTTTACGTCAAGGTTTTGTTTTGCAGGAACGCCATTCGCGAGTTGACGCAGCCTCTGGCATTGCGCAAAGAAATAAAGCGCCGCTTAACTGCCTCCTCAAAACGACGGTCAAAGAAGCTTTCTTTGTGGCAGAGAACGAAGTACTCCATCAGCATGAGTGCCTTCAGGGTGAGCGTGTATTAATATATATCCCATCCTTGCAATTCTGTGATTTGCATCGTCTACTTTCCAGATGCCTATTGTAATTTTTAAACTCGTGTGGTGAAATATTCTTCGTTATGAGGTAACTCAGGTTTATTTTCTTTGCCGGGTGTGAAAATAATTCGTATTAATGTGATATTACTCGCTAAAGATTCCATGCAAGCTGGTTGCTTGGAGCTCTTGGGTGTAGCCGAAACCTTCCTGTGAATTGAAATGTATCAACACTTTACTCGACCTTATTTGTCATTTAAAGTATTTATATTGCAGATGAGTGAGCGCATGAAGGCGGCTCTGCACGACTACTCGTTGTGGCACAACGACCTGAAGATCATAGAGGGCTCCTACGGCACTGGCATCGGCACTTACTTTGTCTTCCTGCGCTACCTTCTGCTTCTGAACCTCTCCGTGGCGGCCTTCTTGTGAGATCTATTTTGAAGTCGACTAATGTTATTTTATCTCATTAGTACCAACAGTTTATAGTGAATTCCTGGTTATATATAATTATTATAATACTAATTTAAAACTGGATTTTGCTTCTAGGTTTTTCTATTTGAGATTTTCCAGCAACCGTCATAAACCTTGAAGTCTCGGTGACTGTACGATGAACATCATTTTTGCTAAACAAATGTGCTGAAGAATTAAGAAGATGAGCGCCTTTTACACAGTACAATTTAGTGATCAGTTTTGTATCAAATGCACACCAAAGTTGTATATTTATTTTCAATTTGTGTTCCTGTTTGCATCAAACGCTAATCAGCCTTAAATTTTATACTCATATTCCTGGTTCGATGTTGTGGGGTTTATCATTTGTCTTCTATTTCTTCCTCATACTAGCATTATTTGCCTGCAGAAGCCTTCTGCTGCTGGTCCCTCAGCTGGTGGGAGAGCAGCAAGGCAACGTCATCTACTCTAATTCAAGCGGCGTTGATGTGCTCGACGCGAACGCGACGCTCGCTCAGCCGCCGTTCAAAGGCTTCGACTGGCTCACCGGCGCGGTCAGTCTTACTGACTTCCTCGAGCGAATTTAGTGACTTGGTGTGGTGCCTGATGAAATAAATCTACTTTGGTTCATGAATACTTCGAAGTTAGGATGTTAGATACTTTAGTTCGAAGTTAGGATGTTAGTTTCCTTCTAAGCAGCTTCTACAATTGGTAGGGATTTTTTACGTGTTAGTTTCACTCCTTAGTATAATTCTCAATTTTTATGCAGAATGAAAAAGGATTATAATTCAATGTAGAGGCTTTTGTCCTTTTAATTCGTCTGACTCAAATTGTGAATGGTACTGATACATAAAAACCCGTTGGTACCTGATACATAGAAAACCTTATTCATAAAAAATTGTAACTCTCATCCGAAGTGTATGAGGGCAAATGATGAAGCACACGAGCTGCTCTTCGATATGCGAATGTGATTACTTACCAATAATAATGCTTATAATTATTGTAACATTACCATGACTCATGTATCATCAATACTATTCAATCAATTCATGGAATGGTGCCAGACAAGCCTGATGCATCCATCTCGTTAGCTTGCTGTCAAACAGAAATATAACAAATTCATGTCTTGTTTCGCCTAGCTTTTATCGGGAAACTCTGAAGGTATGTCTTTCTTTTTTGTGTGATTCCACTTGTAAGGTTGTCTTCCTGATGCCCATATTCCAGCCTGGCCCTCCTGTGTTCCCGTGTGAAGTGCACGCTAGTCTAGTCACCTTCATTCGTGTCTCTATAGTCTTATCATCTCCGTGGTAAACAATAGAATGTTTTTTGACCTTTTCTCCCCAGTTTGAACCATTTTTCATAGTGTACTAACTATCAATCTTGCAGTTATATAATCATGGTGTGCTATTCCTGTGCCTTTAAATTACAGTAAAGATCATACAAGCTCAAAAAACGTGAGAAGAGTCCCGACAAAAATTGGAAGACGTGGTATTGGGCTAGGAAGATTTTTTTCATTTCGTATCTACTGTTGTTAACGTCCCTCTTTTTTTCGTTACGCCTGTACATGACACGAATTTACTTCTTGAAGTGAGCCTCAGGGGTTATCGCAATGTTCTAAGATGAGAATTTTGTTGTACATTATGTGTATTACGTGTGACTTATGAATCTGTTTTAAGACATTATGACCTCTTATGCAGAATTGTGTGTGCCTCGTCTATTAATTTTAAGTCACTTTTTTATTGTCTTATAGTTTCTTTGCTGTTTCACTATTATTCTGAGGTATTCCATTTACTTCATCTTTGTGTTGTGACCCTTAGCCTACAAAAGTGATCAATGCTTCACTTGCTACAATGCTATTCCTACGCGAATTGTAAAATTCACTAAGCTTCGACTTGTGTCAGAGTTCCTTATTCTAATATTTTCTTTTAAATTTTGAAAGTAGGCTCTGCTTCTATATCTTTAGATTCGTTGTAACCTAATTGAGTTATAAGTATCGCTAGGCAGATATTGTTATCACGCAGATATCGCTCGGTATTTTGTGTTCTCAATTTCTCGGGCCGATCGCTTTACGTTTACGTTTAGATGATTAGTACTTAGGCTCGGCTGCAACTCGGGCTTTATGTTAATCAACTTTGATTTGCTTAAATTTTGCATGAATGCAACGGCTTCACCTACTTAGGAGTTTTATTGAGACAAAATGCTGTTGATGAATATTCATATGAGTAAGTGCAGTCTTGTCATTTTAAATAATAGTTGAAACATATTCGTTATTTTTAGGCAAACTGTTTGAAGTTATAGCGTTGCTTGCTTGCAGGGATGGCTACTGTGGACGGAGCTCTACTATTCCGGCTACTCGAGCTTCAGCGTTTGTATGAACACGGACTGCACCAGCTACTATGACATGCGTCTCGCTTACATCTGCTCCATCGTAACTTGCTTCCTCGGCTGCATCGTTGTAATCGCGCGCAGGTTGGCGGGGCTTCCTTTAATTCTGTACACTGAGTCGTGTGCTTCGTTGAGCGGTTGTCTTCATCTTGATCGCATCATTGCCTATTTTTTTGCTGCACGGTTATAATCTTTCGTAAGCGTGCGTTTTTATTAGTTTTTTAATAGATAATACTCTTCTACTTACATCAGAAATTTGCAATGGGAGTAATGCCCATAATTAGTAATATATTACTATTTTATTCAGTTATTGAAACAAGTAATAAATGCAATAAGAAGCTCTGTATAGTGTATACAGGGCTGACGAAAACGTTTACGAAGCAATATTTTTGAATGCAAGTAACTTAGTGTTGTCAGAAAAGATTTCCTTCATTCTGCAATGTCATCGATACACTTATTGAAAAATATATTATTGTTCTCCAGATGTTCACACAGTCGTAACAATATTCAATGGATTGCTAAATTGGCAGCGCTGACTCGACAGTTTAATTTATTGAAAGTAATAAAGTATTTTGGCGGAGTAATTTTGAGTAATGTTCTCCTGACAAGATGATTGAGAGTAATGAAGTGTTGTGCCAGTAATTGAATGAAGTAATGAAGTGAAGTGTTATGCCAGTAATTGAATGAAGTAATGAAGTGAAGTGTTGTGCCTGGTTAATTGAATGAAGTAATGAAGTGAAGTGTTTTCACAGGGTGATCAACTTGTACAAAGAGCACGCCATGAACAACGTAGGAGACGAGGTGGGCACGACTATGGCCACGGTCGTGTTCAGTCTCTGGGACTGCGGCATCACCGAAGAGCGAGCCGCCAAAGTCAAGCATGGCAGCATCTACAACGAACTTAAGGCAACATATCTCATATTAACATAAGTTTATTTACTTAAATGTAATATATTGCCGCGGAATGTAGTCCCCCGTGTGCCACAAAGAAAAGAGTGTAGCACTACACTATATTTTCAACTTCACAATCCCACCCTTTACAGGTTTTAATAAACTAAATTTAGAAAGTTATTAGTATTTTGTGCATTATAATTCGACCGACTGGCATCTTTTTCATTAATTGCTGCCGATTTATAGTGGTCTTGGTAGCTCGTTTGTCGATTTGGCCTTTCCCAGGTAGTTTTTGATAATATTATTAAATATAATTAATTTCTAAATACATATAATTGGATAATGAAAACAAACGCATTGTTAGACGTCTTTTTCGTGGACCAATTTAGAACTCGCCGAACCAAGCCACATCGCGATAAGAAAACAGATTAAGGAGGAGTGTAGCAGGTACTTTGAAGTAGACTTAACAAATGAAGTCAAACACAGACAAAATTTCAGCTGCAATGGGGGACCCAATAATTTTCCTGAGTAACGCTGCTCATTGTACGGTACAGGCTACGGTGCTGGAGCTGCAGCAGCTGCAGCAGACGGAGACACGCTGGCAGTGGGTGGGGCGTCGCGCGGTGCAGGCGCTGTGCTGGTTTGTGGTGCTCTGCTTCATGGCCCTCCTCGCCTGGTTCGTCTACGAGCTCCTCGAGAACTTGCTGGAAAACTTTTACGAACAAGTACGAGCCGTCGAATATTAACGATGATTTTAGTTGGGATATTTTTTAGTTCAATGCAGATTGTGATCCCGTAAGTTTGGTGAAGTGAAAATAAATTAGCTCGTATTGCGAAATTGCTTCTCTCGGTAAATTATTTATACCAATGAATTGCTGTTCCTACAAAATAATCATGCCACGATGTTAGACCAACCAATCAAGCTGTGGCCGTAATCATCCTCGTTGTTTAATAATGTCTCTCCCAATATTAGCCCTATGCGATTTTTGATGTTGAATCTCGCGCGATCGTACGGCAAGATACTCTTCACCGCTTGCTGCCCTGCACCTGCTATTCTCAATCCAGTACAGTTTTCAAGATTACTTAAAGCCTTTAGTAGTTTTGTACTATCAAATGAAAAAATATATTAAATAAGCTCCTATAATTAGCCAAGTAACGAACTTGCCATGTTCATCAACCACAGTTTCTCTGGTCTGCTTACATTTAACTTGGCTGCTCATAGTGGCCTTAATGGATCGTACTGAACATAACCTATGATCTGAACTGAAAACAAGCACGCATGTTTGTGGTCGGTAAAAGCTTCTAACTGCAGCTTTTAATTACTTAAAGCCTTTAGTAGTTTTGTACTTTCGAATGAAAAATGATATTAAAAACTCTTATAATTAGCCAAGTAACGAACTTGCCATGTTCATCAACCGCAGATTCTCTGGTCTGCTTACATTTAACTTGGCTGCTCATAGTCGCCTTAATTCTCGTACTACCGAACTCTGGTCAGATCGGTGGATCGTACTGAACATAACCTATGATCTGAACTGAAAACAAGCACGCATATTTGTGGTCGGTAAAAGCTTCTAACTGCAGCTTTTAATTGCGGTTTAAGTGGTTTGACATGTATGTAACTAGTGGTTTAAGGCTTGAAATGTATGCGCTTTAATTATGATTCCTGTTAATTCTTCTCATCACTCTGTTTCATCTTAATGCCACTCTCTGTTTTTGTAAATTTTCCTATCTTGTGCTAGAGTTTAAAAAAGGAACTCGATCATTTCAACGTAAGACAAGAGAAATTAATTTATTTCTGGCTATTATTTAGTCGATTGAATGTCCCGTGCAGGAAATTGGACCAATTTTTGCAGCACTTTGTTCACATGTGCAGCAAAGCCAGCTGGACGGCTACATGTCGGAGGTGGGGACGTTGCTCGTGTTCCCTGTGATCGTGTCGTTCATGTTGCTGCTGCTGCCCATGATACTCGAGCACTTCGTCAAGCTCGAGCGATACTCCAACACGAGGATTGAAGTCGCGGTCACTCTCAGCAGGTATTGTGAAGTGGCGGTCACTCTGAGCAGGTATTGTGAAGTGGCGGTCACAATGTTGCCGATCTATTTGAGCAACATTTTTGTTCAATTAAAAGCTTGGACGCTCTAGCTTCGAATGAAGCATTTATTTAATCTACACTAATTAACTCCATTACTATTTCGATGTATTATTGACAGTAAAGCGATATATGTATTAAAATGTGATACATTCCAAATCCTGAGCCTTTTACATCCGATTTCATTCATTAAAAAATTATTCTCGGTTCTTTATACTGGATGCGATTCCATGGAGCAGCTTCTCGTTGTTTGTGTTTAACATCCTGCATGGAGCAGCTTCTTGTTGTTTGTGTTAAACGTCCTGCATGGAGCAGCTTCTCGGTGTTTGTGTTTAACATCCTGCATGGAGCAGCTTCTCGGTGTTTGTGTTTAACGTCCTGCATGGAGCAGCTTCTCGTTGTTTGTGTTTAACATCCTGCATGGAGCAGCTTCTCGTTGTTTGTGTTTAACATCCTGCAAGGAGCAGCTTCTTGTTGTTTGTGTTAAACGTCCTGCATGGAGCAGCTTCTCGGTGTTTGTGTTTAACATCCTGTAAGGAGCAGCTTCTTATTGTTTGTGTTTAACATCCTGCAAGGAACATCTTCTCGTTGTTTGTGTTTAACATCCTGCAAGGAGCAACATTACCAATATTTGTCTCACCTCCTCAGGACGACGCTGCTGGAGCTGCTGGTGCTCACGACGCTTCTTATCTTCTGGTACAAGAAAAGCCCGCACGTCGAGGATGGACAGACGCAAGCATCGTCTTCTGGTGACGACGATGACGCCACTGTGAGTGTCTCTTCCTATACAAGTTATATTTATTGTTTGTGTAAAAATAAAGAATTATTATTTGGAATCTGAATTTTTCATAGCGATGTACTAAATGAATTTCAATGTATGGAAACATGCATAATGATTCATGGTAACATAACAATGATTTTTTTGTAATTATTCTCATCACCAACAATAAGATGTTTAATTATTTATTTCCGCGCTACTTTCAATCCATGGAAATTTATTCACTAAGACAATACAGACAGTAAATAATGTTTCAAGTCTCCATGATCTAGAATGGAGGGTTTTTGAGTTTAACCACCAGCACGCTGCAATCCTCTCCCCGTTAGTCAATTCTTGGAACTTAAAGCCACTCTTTTTTTTATGGCTTCATCTCCCACTATCATGTAATTCAGCAATAATTCTATCGTAATTGAAGGGAATAATTGTATCACAATTAAGCGTAATACTTCCACCAGTAAGAGTGTTTGTTCACACAGTGCTGGGAGGCGTCGCTGGGCGCCGAACTGTACCGCCTCACCGTCGTGGACTTCCTTGTGCAATTCCTTGGCTCTGCGTTCCTGCTGGCGGCCTTCAGACTTGCGCCCTCCAACCGGTCCGTTGCGCCGGCTCTCTCTCTATGTCCTAAGCATGATTACTTTGGTCTGCATGATTATTACTTTGGTCTGCATGATTACTTTGGTCTGCATGATTACTTTGGTCTGCATGATTACTTTGATCTGCATGGTTACTTTGGTCTGCATGATTACTTTGGTCTGCATGATTACTTTGGTCTGCATGATTACTTTGGTCTGCATGATTACTTTGGTTTGCATGATTACTTTGGTCTGCATGATTACTTTGGTCTGCATGATTACTTTGGTCTGCATGGTTACTTTGGTCTGCATGATTACTTTGGTCTGCATGGTTACTTTGATCTGCATGATTACTTTGGTCTGCATGATTACTTTGGTTTGTATTATTACTTTGGTTTGCATGGTTACTTTGATCTGCATGATTAATTTGGTGTAAGTTCAAACTATCAGAACTTTCCTAAGTACACGTAGCGGCCGATTTCTTGCCTGTGATTGCTGGGTTTAGCTGGAAAAGCGGTCATTGATTGGCTGACTGAGGTACAAACTTATCTTTTTTTATTGTGGGGCTGCGGCACGCTTGGAACTGAGCGATCAAATTTAGGAGAGAATTCCAAAATAACGGAAATTATCTAGCACGGGCAACGCCGGGCTAACATGTTAATTTCTTGTGAAAAAAATGCGAAATAGCTTAGCTGAATGCTCGCAAGTTAGAAGATAGGAATAAGATGCTAAAAATAGTTCTGCATGTGTGTGCAATAACAATGCATATTGAAGAGTATAAATGTTGTTGTTGTCAGAGTGCTGCAAGTGATGGGAGAGTTCAGCGTGTCACGCAACACCCTGCACCTTGTCTTCACGCAGACGCTGGTCTGGGCCGGACTGTTTGTTGCACCTCTTCTCTCCATGGTCGCTGTCATCAAGTTTGCTATGCTCTTCTACCTGCAGAAAGTTAGCTCCTCATACTTATATGAAATAATTTACAACTTTGACTACATGCTTTACTTTGTTGTAAAATAAACTTCAATGCCTGGAAGCGCTTGCTGTTTGCTCTTCTTACTTATTTATTTCGTAGTTGGTTTACTATAAAACTATGACCATTTGAACTATTCTTGTTCTTTGAGGATGTTAAATTTTGACGAGTTCGTTGTCTGATCCATTCTTTGATATATCATTCGCAATTAAGTGATTAATCCTTATTTTGCTACTCTTAACTTATTGTAAACTTGTCCTAGTTTAGATGTGCTGTATTTATCTCCCTCCTTCACATCCAAGCATGAACATAATGACTAATGTAAGATAAGCGCCAGTTTCTGGTCTCATTTACTGGTTTTCCGTTTTAATACCTGACAGTTGATTTTATTTTGCTAATTGATTTGTATTTGTGTTTCTAGGACTGAACTTCTTCTGAACTGAACTGTGTGTTATGAACTGATGATGGAGCTGGTCTCCGGAAAGTTTTCTCTATAAATATGTGGGAAATTTTTGTGGTATTATCTGTGCTTTTCAAATTCCAAGCGCCAGTTTCTTGTGACCACAGTTGCTGTTGCGGTGCTCGCTGCCGCCGCTTGGCCGGCCGTGGCGCGCCGCCCAGACGCAGACCGTCTTCTTCGCCCTGATCTTCGTGTCGCTTATCGCCACGGCCCTCGCTTCAGGATTCATTATGATACGGTACTTGAGGAAATCCTAAATCCATGTTTCCGAAAAAGAATTGCCAGGTTAAAAATAGTCGTTTCGTGAACTGCACTCTTTATCATTGAACTTTATTCGTTGTATAAAAGTGATAATCATGAGTTAAAGTCACGAGAATATGTGAATGAAGAGAGCTAGCCTTGCTGTTCAGTCTCCTAACTAGTATCAGCAAAATATGGAGCTGTCTCNCTTGGTGGGCACGTGCCCGTACGTGCACGTCTTCTGGGAGCACGTCGACCAGGACGACCAGCTGTGGCTGCTCGTCCTCCTGCAGTGGCTCGTCAAGCCCGCCGTCGTGGCCGCCATCACCGTCTGCCTCATGTCAGTCCTGATATCAGAGTTCAATTATTAGTGTGCCTAAAAAATAAAAACTAAAATAAAAATTAGTGCCTAAACAGAGGTTTGATAACGAAGAAGTTATTACTGATGGCCTTTATTATGATGGAAAATTAATTCAAATCTATCTCCAACAACACGGTCAACTCGCGACCGGCGATAAATACACATTTCCTACAAAAGGCAAAGCTGTGTGTAGCAATGGCGTGCTTGGCTTCGTGATTGTATAATTTACGTTCAATGTCAACTTATTTTTGCTGCTAACTGTTATTTTTACCCTTATTGTAAGCCTCTTTCAGGTTTCAAAATCGGGTGAAAAAATTACCAGAAGATACTGATGTAAATCGAAAGCTTGGCTTCTCTTTCTTGTTATCGCTGTTATTATTCTATAATTACTATTCATTATAGATGTCGTTAATTATAGATGTCGTTAATTATAGATGTCTATAATTAGTAGATGTCGTCATAGTAATTATTAATTACTCTGCCGACATCTATTTGATGATTATGTCGATGTTCAGTACTTATGGCCGCCGAAAGAGCCAACGTCCGTATTGAACACAAGGAGGAATGGCTGTTCCTCACCCAATACTAACGCAGCTCAAAATTTGCACCTGTATGCTATTTCCCATTCAGATCAACATTATGTTCTAACTCCGTGACACTGCCGATAATTCTAAACGATGTTCCTTCCTAATTTATCATTTAACTGAGTCTTATATAGTCTATGTGTATATATTGTCTATAGTTTATAGTAGTTACTATTACTGCAATATTTGCTGTTGTCGTGCAGTGTGGCGGTGTACTGGGCGCGGGCGATGGCGCTGGGCAGGCAGGAGCTCGTGGCCGTCCTCAGGCGGCAGCTCGAGCTCGAGGCCAAGGACCGCGCCTTCCTCATCGACGTCGCTAATAAAATTGCCAGCGGTCAGTTGCTTGCTGACCTTGACCTCCTCGCTGACCTTGACATCATTGCTGACCTTGACCTTGCTGACCTTGAACGCATTGCTGACCTTGACCTCCTTGCTGACCTTGACCTTGCTGACCTTGATCTCGTTGTTGACCTTGACATCATTGCTGACCTTGACATAATTGCTGACCTTGATCTCCTTGCTGACCTTGATCTCCTTGCTGACCTTGATCTCCTTGCTGACCTTGACCTCTTTGCTGACCTTGACCTTGTTGACCTTGACCTCCAGGCTCACCTTGACTTCCTTGCTGACCTTGACCTTAACCTCCAGCAGACGGCTGCATTGACAATCGTCAATGTTATGCCCTACGTTTACCGTTGTCAATGAATTGCCCTTAATCCACACTAAACGTCGTTCATGCTACTCCCTTCTATTGGCTTGGTAACCTTCAAGTGCTGTCAGTAGACAAAGGTTTACTTTGATGTCAGTTGAGAACTCGTTGTTGTTGCATAGCTTATGTAAATGATCATTATACTAATGTTAGTAAATAACTATTTCATATTAATGCAGATCGCAGCTAGAACGGCTGGGTATTGTAGCTTCGAAATAATAATCTATTCTCTCATAACATCAAGCTTTGAAATGATGACGATGTTACGGCTGTTATTTTGCTACTAACTTTCTAGCACCGTATGAAATTTCTAGGAGTGCTGGCTATAACCAATTTTATGTACGTCTAAGCTGGTCTCGTATTGCCAGGTCAACCGTGCGTGGGGGTGCGGGGTGCGATGTACTCCCCGCTGCCCGGCCCTCCCCCCGCAGCCTCAGGCATCACGCGAGGCTCCTTTACGTTCTCATCGCCGCACACTGGCAAGTTTTTTTCTCCTGCTCAATAGTTTTTCAATGAATGTTTTGTTACGTTAAAAAAATAAAGAAATAAAACGAAATGAATGATGCGCTTAAATGTTTAAAGCGTTTAAATTAATATTTTGCCTATTGACATTGTCGGTTACTTATTTTACAAGTTTTAGCGGTCACGACTCATTTCTCGCCAATTTACGGTCTATTGTTCACTTTGAAGATGTCACTTCACTGAAAAGGGTCAATGTTTTACGATTATATCTACTGAAGATGCCCATTGCCAGGGCATGGTTCCTAAGCAAGCAACTACATAACTCGAACCATCCAGTCATGGTCTCAGTTGTGAGCTGCAGTTGTGTAGTTTTGCTTGCGTGTGCTATAGTTTATTGTTCTCGCACGAGGTGCCGACTTGTTGTTGTGAAGCCTTGAATTAAATTCGAAAGCCTTGTGAAACTTCCAAATTATTTAACCTATTATTAATTTCTGTTTCGTTTTTATTTAGGTTTTCGCTTCTGATTGTACTTTTATTCTAGAAAATTTTTTAACTGATGATAGGGCTGGTCTCCGAAACGTTCTCAAGATAAAATGAATTTACTTGGCGTTTTCTTAGCTTTGAAGTTCTTGTTGAACTTGCGATAAGTACTCACTTCTCTGTTAATTTTGATTTCAATTGTATGTAAATCATTTATTTATGTTGAAGACAGCCTGTTCTCTCAAACACGTCGAAGTTTTATTTTAATTGCAAGTGTTAAAGGTTTCGTTACTGCATCCTTTAATGGATAGTTTACCCATTTCTCTTGAATTTCCAGGCAGCACCGAATGCGTCAACGAGAGTTCAGTCTTCTCTTTCTCTCCTCAATCTCCCCAGGCCAATGGTGAGTGTCTGCAAACCAAGTCATGACGGGAGTCATTGCGTGACGCGCATGACTTGCCTAATAGGCGAATATTCTCGTGAGTGAGGGTGTCCACAGACAACAATGACCAATCCAACAATGTTGGATTGGTCATTACCGATCCAACTGTATCCGGAACCAACAATGACTTCTGTATTCCGGAGTTACTGCTCATATTGAAATAGCATTCACACTGAAGTTAGTCATAAATTCCTATATTTATATTCTACTAGGAAAACAAGATCATATGCCTTTATGACGTTTGTCCACAGGAAACAATTCCATGGCGCCTATGGACAGCTCAAGATCTTGAGACTTGCAAGTCAGAGGAACATGCCGCAAGCAAAATCTTGTCATTACATATCTTTTATTTCAGTCTACTTCTTTGCGAATATGCCATGTAAAAATGATTTCTCGCCGTATACGTACCTTAGTTTTTTTGAATTGGCAATAGATTCATTTATCGGTAAGCCTCCTAACTCATGATAGTGTATACATAGTCAATAATTAATTGAAAGAACAAGTTCAGGGGGTCGAGTCTACTATTATCTTGCATGAGGGAATCCTTGTAGAAGTGTTGCTCGCGAAGAAGCTCGTCGTTCATCACTAGGCAGCAAAATCGCCTTAATTGCCTCTTGTTACAAAGCTATTCCACGAATGCAAGTAAGGCTAGAGGCACGTCATTTCCTTCCACGTCTTCCTGGTGAAGGAAAATGAGGCACAAAACTGTCGCCTGTTTCTGAGCAGCAGCGCATTTAAATCATACCTGCTACGCTACCAAAGGGTTCACAGCAAACTGATTCAGGCGCAGAGGCATTCTAATTACTATTTAAGTGGCCGGACTTGAATTACATTTTTCTGAAGCAGAAGGTCGTAATGATCATATTGTCTAATGACCAGTGTGATTTATATTTAATTGGCCTAAATTAGTGGCTGATTCCTAATCGGCAATTCTATAATTATTTATACTCTAGGCAACACTATATTTAAGATCAAAATATGAAACCGAGGCCTACAAGTATTCTAAAAAGAACATAATTTATGCGAAGTAATTCTATAGAATCTGATTGTGATCTCCAACGATTAGCTTATAAGGTGCAAACGGAACCTCGATTTTAAGGTTTAAAATAAATAGATTTTTTTAATTTGTGTAAAAGAATCTTGAGAGACCAGAAGCGAGTTCACCAATACGATCCAAGATTATTTGCTTCCCTTTCTTTAATTCGTCGCACTCACTTCCTTATATAGTTGAACGTTATATAGTTGAACGTTTGTCTTATAAATTGGTAAATTTCCCCTCAAAATTAGTTGATATTCATGAAATTACTGATTTAATGGCCACTTCTCGAATGGTTTACTTCCCGACCGAAGTGGATTATTTCATTCCAGTTTGTAAAAGTTGCCTTTGTTGATGAGAGAACAAAAAACAGATTCTTGAACTTTGTCAGGGTCTATTTTCTTTATTTATATGACAGCGAGCTTCTAGTTTTATTCAGAAGATTGGTGGAGCGGCTTACAAACTGAAGAAGTTCAAGTATCAGCATTTATCTTCCCTTCATTGTTGCTTATGACAGGAGCACATATTTTGCCAGGTATAACTTAATGATGCGTCGAGTTTCAGTTCACCTGTAAATATTGTCCATGTAAAGAGTCATAATAACTCGATTTTAGTAGCATGATTAACAAGTGTGTATTTATGTTGTAAAATTGATCGATATATTTATTCCTTGTCGTTCATTTATCATTGAAGTGAGTTTCTCCAGATGAGAAGAAAAAGTCTTCAAATTCTATTTAATTGTGATCATTCTATGTCTGTAGAAAGGCTTCCTCAGCTCGTTTCCTTCAATTATTTTGATTGAGATTTGTTTCTGATGCAACAATTCCCACTAGAATAAGAAATTACGTTCCAAATCTGATGGTCACATCACAAAATCTTCATCCTATTTAGTCATTTCATCACAAATTGAACAAAAAATAACATTCGTGAGTCACGCGGTATTTACGCAAGTGTTCTTAAATAACGTATCTTATCCCCTGCTACTATACTCCAACAGAGCTCGATGCTCTGTGAAAGCTCGATGTGGGAACTATTCTATTATTATTAATAGAATAGTTCCCGTTAATTATTAATAATGTTATTATTTGATTATAGCTATTATTTGTATTCTTGAACTATGATGTTACTCGGTGGCTATTATTGATTGATTCTTCTCAATGTTTCCCTTGCATTTAACGAAGTAACTGTTCTTTTCTGTTGCTAATATATATCAGCGCTTCATTTCGGCCTCATAAGCAAGCATAATTGAGACGCCGGCTGCACTCCCTGCAATTCGGCTCGGTCTTCATGCACACAGAACTAGATACGCAGTCCTGTATTGCTGAGCGTCACATGGATAAAAATTCTGTCGCTTTTTGCTGTTCATAATAACCGTATTTATGCAAGTAATTACCTATTGCTATTTCAATTGTTACTCAGTCCGCAATTGTCTACAATGATTCCATAAATTTTTGCTATGTGATGATATCATGTCCCGTAAGTCGTTGACTTCGATGGCATCATTTGATATGTTATGATGCGTAAATTACCGTCTCCCAAATCAAGATCTATTTGCATTTCATTTCAATATTTCGTATTAGGAGCAATATGAGTAACGTCCCGTTCTTCTCGACATTTTTCCAGTATATTCATTGTTATCTAACGTTACATTTACTGCGATCAAACGTTAGTATCAATGTTCTGCCATATTTAGGCCAGTAAACTTATGAAAAACGCATCCGACGTTCCTACGTAGTACTAGTGAAGAGCTCAATTTTATGGTTCCTGCAATCGTGCGCTCAAAACCATACATTATATATTTTTGTATTACATGGTGTATCCAACATTTTTTCTTCATCCTCTATCGTGGTTTTGTGGTGATAGAAACGATGTAGAATTTGATATCATGTATAACAAGTTTATTTCGCGCCGCTCGGGCAATACACGTCTTCATACACGTGACGTAAAATAACGTCGACTCACAATATGGAGAACTGCGTCCCAGCGAGCAGGTGTAGCCATGGTTGAATTAATATTAATTCAACCATGGGTGTTGCAGCGCTCGACTGTACATCGCATGCTCCAGTACAGTCGATGTATGCGTGACATCAACGCCACGCTAATATCCAACCATCTCTTCTGATGAATTATATTGATTCTTTGGAGTGATAAATAATAGCGTACAAGATATGCGAATCATCTAGTCATACTTACAAACTGAATAAAAAATTAATTCTCACCTAGTATTGAAGCAATATTAAATAATATATCTTTCCCTTAGTTTAAGGCATCAACATTCTAAACTTAACGACAAAGTGTTGAGAACAAATTGAACGATATTAAAAATTATCTTATGTCGACAACAGAAACGGTTCTAGAAAAAGTAAGAAAGCTTTGGTGTTTTCCACGTGTGAATTATAAGAAGCTGTAGCGGCCTAAAGTCAAGGTATGCACGCGATGATGCAGCCATGTTTGTGACGTGAAGTGCATCTAATATTGAGCCGTCCATTAATTACTTAGCCGCCAAATAATGTATGTGGTTAAAGGGAATTCCTTAGAGCAGCGGTCATGAAATGAAGTGTGAGGCTAGTGAAGTTCATGGGAATGAGTAATTGTATCCTTCCATTTACTGCAATCGAAATTAAAAGAAGTATTCCAGTTATGAAATGATTGGTGGACGTACTAATTTTACTTCCCACTTGCACTGATTTTTTCATGTCCTGCGGTACCCTTAAAAACCGTTGGCTATAAACCAACTTGTTAATTCAAGATAACTGCAAATTTAAAAGCGGCAAGTCTGGTGCTAATTTAAACAACGTTATGGAGTAATGGCAACGCGACATTTCTTAATATGTGAGCGAACATTTGTGAATGGTTCCTTGAGAAAACATTTGAACTAGTAGACAAATGATGTACAAAAGATCTGTTCATGTTATTAGCACCTTTACCTGGCTAGAAGGAATTGCCATACTTAAAACTATAGAAGCCTTGCGCTGACAATCATGAAAATTCTTGCCTATTGTGATGGATATCATTATTAGATTTAATTGAAAGAGGTTTTCTCAGCAGAAGAATCGTATGCTTTCCCAAATAACTAGAGTAGGTCTGTTGAATCTCGGGATAAATGGGAAGAATCGTTTGAAGAACACATGGGCTGATCAGTCCAGCTCTGAAATGACAGACACATTTAACATAACACAAAAGATCTGTTATAAGGATCTCTTATACGAACCAATAAGGTAAGATCGCACAGGAAGATCACCCACTGCAAAGTCATCGCGCTCTCCATGTTACGTTGGTTCGGACAGTAAACAGCGTAGATCACAAAAAATTGATAAGGTATTAATTTCACCAAACAATGTATAGAAGGAAACTTTTACAATACGGTTGAAATAAATATATATTCATATAAATTCATCAACATAGATTTTTTAGAGACAACAAAAGCATCAACTTTGCGCCTGTGACCTAAGTACTAGACGTTGACACCTCAGCACTAGACGGTGACGCCTCAGCACTAGACGGTGACACCTCAGCACTAGACGGTGACACCTCAGCACTAGACGGTGACCACTAGACCTGTCTCTTATACACATCTAGATGTGTATAAGAGACAGCCTCAGCAGGTATTGTGAAGTGGCGGTCACTCTGAGCAGGTATTGTGAGGAGGCGGTCACTCTCAGCAGGTATTGTGAAGTGGCAGTCACTCTGAGCAGGTATTGTGAGGTGGCGGTCACTCTAAGCAGGTATTGTGAAGTCGCGGTCACTCTGAGCAGGTATTGTGAAGTGGCGGTCACTCTGAGCAGGCATTGTGAAGTGGCGGTCACTCTGAGCAGGCATTGTGAAGTGGTGTATTGTCATTATAGGCATGACACTCTGAGCAGGTATTGACATTATAGGCATCAGCTTATTATAGGCAATATAGGCATTAGTTTAGGATAGGCATTGAAGTCTCAACAAAATAAATACTGACGCCTAATCAAGGGCATTGATGTATTCCAGCTCGGTGAACTGCGGCCCTCTGTTCACTATCTGATTCAGCACCTCCTGCACCACAACGGACAGACGTAAGTGTATGAAATATAAAGCAGTAGAGAGAATTCGATTAATTTCCTACGGGAAGCGTACTGAAGGCCAAACTTCGGATTTGGCACTGGATGAACGGCCGCATTCAAATTAACGTGAAAACGAAACATAAGAAAAGTACCATTTTTATATAATTTTCTGGGACAACTGTAGTGTTTACAGTTGACGTTTCAATGTATATAGCTAAAAGAACTTCCAACAAAAGTTCTATGAATAGAACCAGTAACAGACATGAAAATTAACCAACCTCGAGTACATATACTATCAGGTAATTTACGTACTTGCGGAGTCATGTAGAAGAGTTCATAATATTGTCTGGCGTGGTCGAGCGAGAGTTCTCGGGCCATAGTGATGTTGGTGAGCTGCTGCTGTAGGCTCAGGATGTTGCGACACATTCTCTTGATGCCGTTCTCGTTGAGGCGTCGGATGCGCGACGGCCATGACGTCACGATGCTCGAGATCAGAGGACCCAGACCCTCGAAAATGTACTGGCGAGTATGAAAACTTGATCAATTATAAGCCCATCAAGCAATTATGAATGAATTGACTTATGTCGATGGAATTTCAACTCAAGGTCAAAAACATAGTTAGAAAAAATCAGTGCGTTTTAAAGTTCATTTTTACGATTCGACCAATGAGGCTGTTTGGGCATGCTTACTAATTTCCATAGTTTTTAAAACCAAGCTCATTTATAAGACTGACCTTCAAGACCATACGCAAGTTTCATATAATTACTCTCAATTCAAAAATATTGGCTCTATTGTTGGATCACCAGGATCACTAACATATAAACTATCATCGAGACCTATTAACACTGCACCACACTGATGCTGACCTTGCACTTCCTCGCCGGCAGTGAGGCGGACAAGGCCTCGTCGATATTGGCGAGGTCTTTATTGAGGGCGAGCACCTCAGGGTCAGGATCCTGCGAGTCAAGCGTCGGGGCGAAATTGCTGCTCTCGCTAGCCGAGCGACCCACAGACAACAGGTAATAAAAACAGTGAACGCGAACCTGCACACGTAAATTAGAACAGAAATTAAAGTTTGTAATAACTTTCATAAACGCAAATTAAATAGCATTTTTCAAAAACCAAAAAGATTCTGCAAGTGTGATTTGAATCTATGCTTCACTCAACAAGAAAATTTTTTGGTTAATATTTACTGTTTAACCACCACATTTTCATATGCCAAATTTATCGTACTAGTAGGCGCATTATCACCGACCTCAAGATGCAGAACAAGTAGGCAAGTATGGGAGAGCTCGATGAAATCCTGAGCGAGAGAAGACAGCGTCTGGATGGCAGCGGTGGGGATGAGAGCAGGACGCACTAACGTGTTACCTGCAGTAAAATGCGCTTAATAATATCATCGTTCCATATCAACAACTAATTAGGATTTGTAATAAATTGGTGAGTGGGAAAATATACCTACCAAGTTAGATTGTTTGACCATCACCAAATGCGTAATAATAAAAAAAGTAAACAACGTTGTGCTGAAACGCAGCTCAAGTTAAAATTAAATATGCAACACTATGAATGATAAAAAGGAAAATTGGAAATAATAGAATATCTTCGGAATGCCGATTGAGGAAAATTAGTAGTAAGAAGGCAAAAAAGATTTTCTTTATTAAACAGGAAAATATTTCTCTCACCAGCGCCTGCAGTTGTCGTGCCATCGCCGTACGTACGTGAAAAAGTGTCTGCCAGGCGTACGATGCTCGTACCAAACCACTCCTGAATAAATAAAATTTTTAGGAAGCGAAAAAACGATCCTCTACCGAGAGCGCAGAGTTTGACACATTTAATGAAACACAATGAAAGAATTTCAAAATTTCATAGTGGAGGAATTTTCATCCTTTCATCACAATATAAAAGTAATTGACTACCGAAGTAACAGCAACTGACCGTAGTGTGGCGAATAACAGTAAAAGAATCATGTTTATCACCTTAATTCTCTGTCAAGCGACGATTACTCTAGTAACCAGGTATTATAATGCGAAAATCATTGATGATGGTTAATGTCTTCACAAGCAAATGAATGAAGAACGCCAACGGTACAAAAGAGATATTTTAGATTGACCATAGTCTGGTGCAGGAGAGCCAGGGTTCTGAGGTGCGTGTGGTCGGAGAGGATCTCGTGAGCAGGGATCAGCTGCTCGCCTAGACTGCCAAGCAAAATTTCAGCTTCTTTGCGGTTGCGCTCTCGCACCTATAATAAATGAAATGGTAAAAAAACCGTCAAGTAACGGTTGAAATGAGAATGGCAAAAAAGGAAATTATAAAAGTCACTTCATTTGATAATGAAACACTCTCAAATGAGAGCGAGCGCCAGGTTGATCGACGAGGTTGCGATACGCACGCGTCTAAAGCGCTGCCGTTTCACACACTCAAGTCAGTTATATAAATGTTGTAATTGATAAATTATAAATTTCGAGCCATTTTTTTTGAAGCAGAGTTTAATTTGTTGACCATGCAGACAAAAGAAACATTGATTTGAATAATTAATCGAGAGGCAAAGCAGGATAAGGCAATTGTAATCTACCATATTAACCTTTTCCTCGAGGAAATAATTGGAGGAGAACTAGAACACAATGATAATATGTCTTAAAAAAATAATGAATAAATACTAGCAAGTTTTTCTATTATTTTGTAACTATATTGTGGAATCAGCATTCAAACAAACATAGCAAGATTGTCAAAGATAACCGACAACTTCTGTTATCTCTTCCGTCAGCTGGTAGCGCTGCTGCGCAACACGAAGCCTCACCTCGTCCGGGCTGTCTTCCTCAGGTGACAGATCTTTGACGCCATCAGCACCCGTTGTCAGCGCTCGCCAGTTGGGCAAATCTCTGTAAGCAAAGAATAAAATTCAAGGAATGTATGAAAACAAGTTTAAATGATTCAAGATCATTATTGAATCCCAGCGAAAAAAACATAGTCTAATCAGTACTCCAATACTGTTGTTGCTTATATAAATTACGAATCTGTACTGTCACGCAGCACGCATCAGCAAATAATGACAACCATGACGATACATTCAAGGAATTGGTCATGCTAGAAATGAACATAGAGCATTAGTAATTCCGTATTCATTAAAAATGAAATAAATTTAGAGCTCGAACAGCGCTAGTCTAACCTGCAGAAGAGGCAAGTCAGGCTTGTTGCCAGAAGACACGGCAGAGGCACTGGTGGCTTTGTAAGTTGAATGTGAGGTTGTCGTCCACAAGTCCAGCGCTTTGGTGGCCTGCTCTTGTCGCTTCGCTGTGTCCATGTGAAGACGCACGAGGAAAACGTCGCGGAGCAGTTCACTCACAAACACGTGTAGGCTGCACTGTTCCCTGTAATCGTTTTTACATGGTATAAGTAGCAAGTGATAAAAAAACAAGTGTTCATTCAAATGATTCTTGAATGAAGATTATAAAACTTAATCAGAAATTAACAACTCGCCCAAGGAAATAGTCCCAAATTAAAAAATAGTTACAGACAAGTTTGAAGTAATATTTGTTGAGAATTAAAGGGACCTCCAAGGCCAGCATTTCCTCACGGGACATCCGGAAAATTTGATGGAAGCCAGCACTTGGGAAAAATGCAAGCAATAAGAGAGAAGCCTCACCCTGGCATATATCCCATAGCCTCCTCTATCTCTGCAATGAACGACATGAGAGGGTTGTAAAGAACTGTGATGTTGTGGGGCGACGACTGGCAAACCATCAGTTTATCCAGGCTTTTCTTGCTGCCACCCCCTCCGCCGTCCCCTGCACAAAGGAAGCGCCGAAACTATAGTAATACTTCTTCAAAGTTACATGAATGAATAATGTGATCTAAAATATGCACCGCACTATGAGTTGAATGAACGAGTATTCATATGTTAAATTTTTGGAACTATCATTTCAAAGTGCATTCTTGGGTAGACATTATCGTACGTAATTTATACCAAAATTAATGGACCAGTCCAACACGCACCAGGATCGTCTAGAGAAGGCTGTTGCCCGAGCTGTTCTAACAAGTAACTGTTGAGGGTGATAGCGTGGTACGACGCATCCAGCTTAAACAGCTGCTCCTGAAATTTTCCTCTGAAAGGCACAGAATATGAATCAGAATCGAGCAATGGGTTAGACATTGGGTTGAAATTATGAATATTAAAATGACGAAATGTCGGGGAAGCAAGCTCTTGGAATGAACCTCAGCAAGCATGTACTGCTAACACAGATAGCAAAATTAAATATTTTTTGGCCAAAGTCAAAGAAAAAACTGATTCTAAGAAACTTGTATGAAATTGGAAAAAATACACAAGTGCTGAATGGTCTTACTTGTTACGAGGCTTTTTACTGAAGTATGACGAGATGTCTGTTGAGGCATCAGCAGAAAGTGTCACATTGCCAGGACTATGGTGGGGTGTTGTTGACAGTCCGGCTTGACTTAAGTCTACATATTGAGAGATGAGCACTTGCAACTGTGTAACAAAACCAAATATGTTTAACTGTCTTAGTGAAATAATTTCTAGATTGACGGTGACTCTATTGCTTTGAGCCAGCAACTGCCTAGTAAGAAAATGAACAAGTTAAAAATATATATAAATTAGATAAAAAAAATTTGCAGTTGATCGCAATGCAGTCATACGATATCTCCCAATCACTCAAACACAACAGCAAATGCTTGTCTTGTAAGTATGTCTGTTAAATATTATGTACAAAGCAATTCTCTAAAATATAAATTTTGGCATTAAAAATGTTCGAGGATAAAAGAAGACTCACGGCAGCCTGCACTTTAGACCAGACGTCAGCCAAGGTGTAGAGCTGCAGGGTAAGGTTGTGCTGAGCAGCAGACTCACGCATGCTGGACAGGACGGTCTCGTGGCCTGATACAACTCGTCTCAGCTGATCACAGCAGCTCTGATAACACCAATGCATTAATAAATACAATCACACTAAATCAATGCAAACAAAAATTATAAGAAAGATTGTATACAAAGAGCTGAAGTCAACAGTGACAACATTAAAACTGACAACCCACGCATCATAAAATGCTTGGAGGTTTCACATTTATTCGATCTACAAAGAATACTGGACTATTTAAACATAAAATTGTTTTACCATTTCTAAGAACGTTCGGAATATCTTGTTCCTACCTACACACCTGCATGAGTTCTTGCATCAATCTTGAATCTTTGGCATCAATTTTAATGAAACCATTTCTGGCAGTGGCCATGGACGGCTGGGCGGGCTGTCCAGAGGAAGGCTGAAGGGCGTCATCAACATCTGATGACGCATTATCCATCACTCGACGGTTCACGCGCTGGATGATTAGTGTGCATTCTTTCTGCATTCTCTCCTTGATGGTCTGGCATAGAAAATAGTAGTAAAAACTTGATAATGATCAGGTTCCGGGAAAAATTTATCAAGAAATACAAACAAATATAAAGTAGGTATAAAAAAAATCAGCTTGGACAAAGACTAATGATAAATATGATATACATAGTAACCCCACAGCGCAAGCAAGCAATAAATGTTTCTCCAGACACAAAATTACAGTGAAGGTGACGAGTTATTTTGAAACAAATGCATTGAAAATTGTAAAATGTAGTAGCGTGCGGCACCTCTACAGCATGAGGCAGCTTTCCCAGAAGTGCTAAGCACTCGACAATTGAAGACAACATTTGTTGAGGCTCGGAGTCCCCAGCTGCTTCATCGCAGGGAGATATGTCACACCTGCAAGAGAGGCATCTCATAAAATACATAATAAAGTATTTGCGTTCATATTATGAGAACATTTGAAGTGGCAAACGACATATCTACTTGAGTTCAAATCATTTCTATATCCACAACCATATCTATATCGCTTAATATTTAGCAGCAAAAAATCCTTGCCACCATGAAAATAAAAAAAGCTGATATAGCAACATTCCCATGTTTCAAAGTTATTTAATGAAAATTATTTAAACTGTAAACACAAAAAAAAAAAGAAATATAGCTAAAATTAAAACTAGACACAGAATACAATAACCTAAACTGAAAAAGGAAGCACTCTCACTTCTGTCCAGGAGTTCTATCACCATCAAGGGCATCAACACCAAGGAATCGACGAGCATTATTCAACTTGAAGCCTGAAGGTAGAAGTTTCCATGAGACATCATACTTCTATGAATTTATTTTAATGAGATATCAAAGCTCCTCAAATATATAAATGAAGTGTTTATACAGCAACAATTTTTCTATTATGGATAAATAGGTAAATAAGATAAAATGGAGCAGGAATGTGATGATTCACAGATGAAAATTTGGTCTTGATAACCAGTATTCAAATTGAATCATAATATGAATGTGAATAGTTGATTTTAGAACTTACATAGAGATTATTTCAATTAATTGACAGCTAATGCAGCTTATTATGCTTTTTAGTGACATACCTCTGTCCGAGCCAAGTCTACCCACAGCCCCACTAGCGTGTGATGAACCATTCCTTCTCAGATCAAGAGAGCTTCTGCTATGACTGTGGTATAGTTGTTCATGCAGGCACTTGATCAGTTCATTGTATAACGTCTGCAAACAAATATTATACAGTAATACAAATTTGTAACCAATTTCATAAGCAGCTTAGAACAGTGGGGCTATTTGATGTATAAGAATTTAACAATTTCTCATAACTATTTTTACAGGCAATGTAAACTTTTATTGAACTAATTATGTAACTAAGAAAATAAAACGATTTAACCAAATTATCAACTGGTTTGGTAGTATGCTATAACAAATTTAACATAAATCAAAAATAAAATTACAAATACATGATTGTTTATCAATTCATATTTTCATACCTGGATAATTGTGACTGCAACATACCAAATGTGTGAATTAAAAAGAAAAAGTTGCCCCACCTCTCCCATAAGTGAAGTATGAAAATATTACATTTCAGTACAATAGTACAGGTACCTACATATACTACTACTGCATAAGATGGATATCTTATTTGAAAACCAACCTCTTTTGCAGCAGTAAGATCCTGAGCAACCTGTTTGAGAGCTTCTATGCCATGTAGGTTTGAATTAAGTGTCTTGAGTGAAGAAGACAACAGCCGAGATGCAGGCAAATACTGCTTCTTGTTTATCAATGCTGTGATCTTGACACCAACATCTCGCACCTCATCTCTAATAATTGGAAAATTATTATATAAAACACATGGAAATGATAAAGATTTGACAGCTAGAAACGAGGAAGAACAAGTCTAGAATAAAATCAGTGATGCAGAAGATTGGATAATTACAAGACCACAGTTAAATATTATTGAGATGAGTTATTAAAAAATATTGATAAAAAAGAGGTAACCATTTGTAACCATTATCAGGAAAGAATCATTTCATCGATAGCTTCATGAGAATGAACCAGCTAAAATATTTCCTGCAATTATTCTACTTATGTTTCACATGCCAATTCTTGACAGATAATGAAACTAAAAAAAAATATATAGTAGAATAGTTTAATCAAGAGAAATACAACTTTCAAGTTTCAACTCCTAGCATAATATGATAGCCAAAAGGGATGACAATCAGTTTGAGGCATCAGCTTACATTTGTTGCAGTAAAGCCATAACATGCTTGTGTTCAACTCCCTCCAGCCAGCGTTCCTTGAGCTCATCTCTTTTGCAGTGCAATAAACGCTTGCAAGCAACAAGATTTTCCCGGATGCCTTGCATCTTGGTCCGTGACTCAGCTAATCGGCTGGAAACTTCACTGAAGATCTAAAAATAGCTCAAATTAAGTGATGGAATAATTTTAAATCAAATTCTGGAACACTTCATAAGTATCAAAACTGCAAAGGACAGCATCAGTAGGAGATATAAAATATGCTAATTTTTCTGATCTTTAATCTACCTGCACAAATGAAAACAAGTTTAAAAAAACACTTATAATTTGTCCTTTCTAATGGTGAAGTAAATTATTTCATCAGAATTAGGCAGTGAACAGCCATTTAATTTAAGAATAATAAAAAAGCCTTTATGCCAGAATTATAGATCAGTGCACACCTAAGCCTGCATAATGTGATAAAATTAGTGGTCAACAAACTAACCTGTAAAACCTTTTTAATTGATTCATCTTGATTGACTATATGTGTATCTAATTCCAAGTTACTTCGATTGAACTCTCGTTGTAGCTGAGCCTTCTCACGATCACGCTGTTCATTACTTTCACTTGCAGACAAGGTTCTGATGACTGACATCAATAATCCACTCTGCACATAAGATAGAAATTGTGATGAGTACATGCTGTAACAAAGTCTAAACTATTTGTAGCATCAGATTTCATTTAAATTGATAATATAATAATAAACCATGACCAATTGAAGGGCAAGATGGTAACTGTTTTATGGTCCTTTCTTGCCCCCTTCTCTTGGTTCTTCTTACTTAATTTTTATATATCAGGTTACTCAGGTAGCAAACCTAAAGTTAATAGATAGGAATGCTTGTTATGTCTCACAAGGTGCTTCTTGCTTTATGTTGCTTTCACCAATCAACAAAACTGGAATTGTTTAGGGATATCAGGGCAAGATAGAATGTTTTCTAAATAATATTAACTATTAACTACCAAACCAGCTTTCCATAAATTTTCTCAATTATCAAAAATCTCATTCTTACCAAACTGGATTGGAGGGTAGAATTTTCCAAATATTATAGATAAAAACAAAGGTGATCATTTCAAAGGTGATTTTCAAGAATTAGGTAATGTCCAAAATATCCCTTTAACTGAAATTTCATAAAAATTAGGCAAAGGGTCAAATACCATACAATGCTTCAATTGTTATTAAAAAATTGGTTAAAATTTACTTCAAAAGGTCAAACATGGGCATTCCATGTCTCAATCATGGGTAGTTTTTACTTTATTTTCCAGTTTGGTTAAGGTATTGTAATTATTTGTAACTGAGCATCATGTGTACTGAGCATACATATGATCTAACTACTTAAAAAAAAAAATTTTAGTAGATTTATTTTATCCTATTAAATTGTTAATAAAATTATATGCCATTATGGCATAAAATTGATCACTAGCTCATGTTTTTTCCTTTTTTTATAGCTGGCATCAGACCTAATGTTCAGTTTGGTTTGGATTGTTATACAATACAGTATTGATTGATCAGCTGCTAACAAAAATTCAATGATTTGTCACTGTTTTGGGAGGTATATTTTCATAATGTTTAGGGAATTCATACTATAGTCAGTATAGTGGAAGAGGTATTCATAACAGCTTGTAGATTTCAAGGGCTACTCTTCTAGTTGGCACTCAGACAGAAGTTGACTAACAACTCAGGGGTTTTGAACTTCAGAAGTCTAGGGCCATCATTAACAGATTGATCAGAAATCAGAACCAACTCTACCAACCAAGTAACCAACTAGTACTATGAGAATGATCTAAAGTTCTAAACAATGGCATTGCCTTAGCTAGGAATCACTCAAAATATTATTATTTAACATGGATGAGTAACTTCGAGTTTCAACCGATACACAACAAAGTTCCAAGCGATAAAAATTTACTAACCGATTCCCTAGGCATATTTTTAACTGCTCTGGATGGGCGTTTCGGTGGTGTAGGGTTCGCCATTTTCGGGTTTGTTATGATTGGGATTTTAGTTCAGAGTCAAAATGATATTACCGCTGACATTTAGGAGGACAACTCATTGACACAGGGTGAACGAGATAATTCTCATAATTAATAGGAATATATTTGTGTATGTTCAAAAAAGGCATATGCTAATAAATCCTTGGTATCGCCTTCACATGTTGGTATGGCGCAAATAGAATAAATAATTTGAAAGAAAAAGTCCCGGCAAACTTTCTGAAAAGTCGATCCCTATCTGCCATGCAAGGGTAGCCTGCCGAAAACCACCACTGCCCTGGATGTAATGGACCATCATGATTCCTGCCTTCCGGAACGTAGCCTTCAACACTTCCAGCCGTCCGTATCTAGGCCGTGGGTCGAACCAGCCCTCGGTCGACCGGCCACTTGTCGAAGGACGATAAATTTTTGGAACAGAACTATGCTATGTGATACCTAACCTCAGATGCGGTGAACGTAAAATTACGTAATTTAACGATGCTCGGAAGTCAGATTTGATCCGCGGCCTGGTGGTGCACGGCAGGTTCTATGCAAGGCCGGAGGGAGACAAAGCCGAGTGGTTCACGGATAATTGGTGGATGTCCGGAGAGATTCAAGGCGTTCGATTCAGGGCTTATTGATGCACAAAATCAGTGGTGCACGGCTGCGCTCAGAAGCCGTCTGGTCCACATGACTTGTTGGGATTTTGAGCTACCAGGTGCTTGAGAACCTCTTCTTCGTGTATTTCAAAACATGTTAACTTCGAGCCGACTGGGCGCTCCTCAATATCTGGAATACTGTTCAAGTCCTCATCTGTGAACACACTGCTGAAGAACTGATTAACTGAGTGAACTGATTAACTGAACTGAGTGAACACACTGCTCAGTTTCCAACTGAGGTGACACAATTTGCGACATCACTGATTTTGATAAAAACAAACATTTTCTTAATATTTTTTTGTTAGTCCTAGTTGAATAATATCACAAACTTCCTTTGGCAAATGTGTGCAATAGCTAGCTTATATAATAACATATCCCAAAAGAACAAATATTAATATTGCTTTAGGTTGGACATATGTAGGTGCCAGGAGGCAGGAATGTTTCTAATATGTCCCTGTAGTTAGCTAAGCCTTGAATTTAGCGCTACATGCAAGTTATAGAGTAAATCGTTGGGCAGGAGGTCACACCGTCACAGTCCCGTCAGTCAATTACTTTTGAGTTGACATAGACGTAGGATGGTAGGAGTGTTACTCAAGTGTCCCTGTAGTTAGCTATGCCTTGAATGGTATGCTGTATGCAAGATTGCAAGTTATGGTATGGAGTAAAACATTGAGAGGGACGTCACAGTCACGAAAGGGTTAAACCAATTTCTTATGTATGATAATGCTGGTGGTAGCCTGGTAGGCCTACCTGCCACCTGGTACTGGTAGGTGGTAGCCTGGTCAGCTCACAGCTGGTCTGGTACTATCCATGAGATACTTAACTGGTCCGGTCGTGATGCCTGTTGGAACTTGGAGACCACCACTGCCGATGACTGCTTTGAATGGACTATCATGATGCCTTCCCTCAAGAACGTAGGCGTAGCCTATATTCTATATCACTTCTTGACTAAGTTGACTGTAACAACAGTAACATTGACAGCTGGCACTCCTGGCAGCCATGAGCTGAGCTGCAAGCCACCAGACATCACATCATTTGAATCTAGTTGGGAAAGTCCTACTTTTTTCTGAAATATTGCTGCTCTAATGCCATGTACGGTGTATATTTGTTTGATTGAAAAACCACCACTGCCGTCAGTGCCGTGCTTCAAATGGACTATCACTAATCATGATCGGATGATCCCTCTCCCTCCCTCAAGAATGTAGGTACCTAGCGTATAACACTTCCTGAGTCTTGAGTCTTGACTGTAACATTGTCAGCACTGAGCACTCAGCCATAAGCCACCACTACCAGTCATCACAATCCATTGAATCTAGTTGGGAAAAGTCCTATTTTTTTCTGAAATATCGCGGCTCTAAACCTCTAATGCTGTGTATTTTTGTTTGATTGAAAAAATCCTGGTTCACAGTTAGCACTTTGCAAACGTGTCATTTCATAAAATTTTCAACGTCTGCAGCACTTCAATGCTCCTGCCAAAATATCCTGCATAATGTCATGATGACAAGTCACCCCAAAAGGTTTAGATGGGGACATGCTGGAGGCCAGCTTTGCCAAATTTTGCACTTAATTCATATTTCTTTCCAAGGTTCACTAACCTATACTAGTTGCAACATTTCTCCACCCTAAACAAACCTGAGCCAACCTAACCTAACCTCATTGGCTGCAGGAAGTTCAACGGCAGTCCAAGTGTGAAGTGTGCTGGTGGAGTGGGAGCCAGTCATTAGCTGCAGCCTGCAAGAAAGTTGTGAGCGGGGACAGTGTGAATAGGTTAGGACAGAAGAGGTTAGGCCAGACTAGGTGCAGCTGGATGAGGATTATGCTGCTTATGAGAAAGCATGCTTAAGGCTTGCCTGAAGACCTATGGTGCTATTATCTTTTGGTAGTGTGTTGCTTGTCTGGATTACGGAGTTTACGCATGATTTGCAGCTTCTAGTTCTCAGGCTGAGTAAAGTTAATGCATGGTGAGGCTGGGCATTGGCTCCAGCCTCCAGGGCTCATTTAGGACTTTGGAGTAAAATTTGTGGCCTACAAATGCGCCCCACTACTAAATGGTCAAGTTTAATATTGCATAGTTGTAGTCTCATCAGTGTGGTTAGACTGCATTATCACATTTTCAGTTGCTGCTGAAATAAAGACAAATTTATTGTTACTGTTTCTGAGATAAAATTTGAGATTTGGGGTAGCACATGCACAGGACTTAGTGCATGTGCTTTGTGTTTGTGGCTTGTAAATGGCTCTTCATGGCCGATGATGGCCGAGATATAGAATTCACTTCTTGAAGAAATGGAAGCACGGCTTGGAAATCCCTAAAATCACAGCTGAAAAAATACAGTCGCAGTTCAGAGAGTAGATATTTTCCTCACTAGCATTGAATTAGATCAGTCAGCCCACAGGAAAGTAGCCTGATGTAGTATGGCCCAGCATCATCTGGCAATACGCAAAAAATAATTTACACACCTGGATGGAGCATGCCAAGCCTTGCAGTGATTATGATGCCTGCCAGTCACCACCGACCCATCATATCTGTCCCATGTGTTGAATCAGCCTACAGTCAAACAGCCATTTGTCATAGGACAATAAATTTTGGAGCAGAATTATTGCTATCTGAAACCTAACCCCAGATGCTGTTAGCTAAAAGTGACTGTCTGGCGGTGCATGGCATGATTCGTGCAGTTCCACTGGCAAGCTGGGCTGATTGGCCGCAGTTGATTGTCTGCTAGTTACAGTTCAAGCTAAAGGCAGGGTATGAAGTGATGATTACACTCTGGGCTATTTGCTTTGGAATATGGTGGCATAAAGCTCTTAATATTCAGAGTAAGATGATGTCATGGTCTGGTTACTGATGGATGACTTACGCTAATGGCTGAACGGATGGCTTACACTGATGGATGGTGGTATCTAATATGTGCCTCACATACACATATCAGATAACAATGAGCTACATTCCTTGCCAGCTGTAGCAATGCCACCACTTGCACTGCATGGACCATTTATTTCTGGAAGCTCCTTTTGTGCTGGAAGATCCTGGGGGTTTCCTGGGACAGTTTACTGATTAATGTAGGTTAGAAACCTATGAATCGATGTCCTAGTTAACTATTGAAGACTTAGTGTCTTTCTGGACTTTCTGACTTTTCTAAAATTTCTTCAATTTATTTAATGAAAATTTATTTTCTGTACTGGAAAATATATAACTCAAATGTGCTAATCTATGTCATCAGTACCTAATGACAGCTAATGCCAACATTTCTCCTTGTCAAACAATCAATTTAGATAGTTTCATAAATCATGAGCTACTCACTTTGATTTTTTTATATAAATCAGAAAGGTTGATGTATTGAAGACTTCTTGTATTATTTATTATTGATTTTTTTTACAGATTTTGCATTTGAAAATAATCTGATAATCTGAGAAATTTTTCTTTGGGAAAATGTTTCCTAGATTAGCATTAGCATTATTTTACAATATTCCTTCAAGAAATTCTGTTACAGTATTAGGTCATACTGCTAGGTTGAAGCTCAAAAGCTCCACTTGTAATTTTTGTGCTCCCAAGATAAGACATTATTCAAAATTTCCAAGTGAAGATCAGGTGACGGGAAAGGATCCAGCTAAAAAAACTCTTGATGTCAGTGACTTCATGAAGTATACCCATCCACTGAGCCAGAAAGATGCTTCTGGTAACTATGTTGGATCAGCAGGAAAGAGTGAAACTGCTGACACATCCCGCAAGCCATCGGCAGATGTGAGCATAAAAAAGAAATTCTTCAATTTTGATGCTGTCCAGGATGCTAGTCCTACTGGTAAGAAATGTTTTTCAATAATTTGTGCATCTAGTTGTAGTACTCTTGTACCTGTTAATATCATTAATGTAATATTCAACACCGGTTGCATGTATGCAATGTCTTTATTCTCAAAGCCTTCATGATTCCCATCTTGTGGCATTACATGATGTTATATATATATTTGTGTTTTTTTTATTAATTAGTCAACATTCTTTATCTTTATAGCCATGAGCTACAAGATGAGGGACATTTTTTATTAAATGATTGTTTCATCATTATTTGTGATTTCTTGTATCAAGTTCCTGCACTTGTAAGAGAATTGAATAACTGTGCAGAAGCATGGAAGCAGTTGAGCAGCATGGGCTATGAGGAGTTTGATGCTAGTGGCTCGCGCATCATCTACGACGTGACTGAAGAGATGCTTGGCATTTCTGATGGCAAACCACTGCAAAGTGCTCCTTTGGAAGCTCCTTCACCATCCCCTGAAGATTTGAAGCTATCTAAAATTAACCTTAAAAGTCAGTTTGGATGATCCTTATGAAATCTTGAAAAACTTTGTGCTTTTTCATGATACATGTGTCAATAATGTAGGAGCAGCGTTAACCTGTATGCACAGCTACCAGATTGTATATATATCAGTATGAACAAATTTGTTTCTTCATGAGCAATGAGCCTATTAGTTTTATTTACTTTAGTTTGTGTCTATGCTTCTATGGCTTCTCAATTTATATAGACCAATACTATTTTCTTTTAATACAGGAGGCAAGAAAGGTGTGTTTGATCTGCAGGATTTGGTGGAGGTGCTTAATTTAGAAAATGCCAAGGACCTCGTGGCAATTAAGGTGACAATTTTATTAGATACTTGCAGCTCAAAAAATCTTATTATAATTATTGAATTTTTGGGTAGTGAGTAATTTTCATTTTCCTTTAATTATAGCTAGCTCATTCAATTGAACTTTTTTCTTAACTTCTCCTACTCTCATTTGTTGAAGATTCCTGCGGAGATGCATTTTGTTGACCACATGGTAATTGTCACTGCCAAGTCACAGCGACACTTGAGCGCTATTGCTAACGTGGTGCGTAAAGTCTACAACCTCAAGAAGCATCAGAAAAAGGACCCTGCGCTCATACTTGAGGGCAGGGACACTCCCTGGGTTGCCATGGATCTTGGTGAGCTGGATTGACTTGCCTCGTTTAGGTTAATCTATCAAACCTACTAGATAATGTAAATGAAATTTGCACATGTTGTAATTCAAAATCAGTGTCATTGAATGGAAGATTCTAATTCTTTCAGACCCAGATCTGTTTTTCAATGAAAGTCATTTGCCACTTCACCCAAAATGTTCACCATGCTTTTCATTATTTTCTACCGTAACAATTACAAAACTACTCAATACTTGCTGCAGTCTAAAGAATTATTACGAATCGTATTTCATTGGTTGCTAAGCATTAATTCCTTTTGCAGGCAACATCGCACTTCACGTGATGTCTCCTTCTGAGAGGAAGAGGATGGACATGGAGATGCTGTGGTTGTGTGGACCCGAGCACGATGTTATGGTCGGTATTTAACATTTAGTTTTTCTGCAGTATCATTGCTCATTAATGTTTTCCTTATTGATATCTTAGAATATTTTGCTAAACTATTTAACTTGACATTTTGACGGTAACCATGAACCATGAGAAGGGTTTATCCTTTAAATGTTATCCTAATTTCCTAGTGGACGTTGAATGATAACATTTTGATGTCACTCAACTCCATATGAAGCTGCTAAGTTGTTACCAAATAATTCGCTGTGTAAATGGTTCATCTGTCCGCAATACTTATTGTTCAATTAAATTGTTCGATTAACTGTTACCTTGACCATGAATACAAGTTTCCAATTCAACACTTAAACGGGTTTAAAATACTTCATCCAGAAAGACGTTTGATAGAAAGCTTTGTTTGTGCAGATGCAGCATCAAGACAGCGCTAAGGAGGACGATTTGTTTTCACTGGTTGACCCCGTTGAAGAGCCCGTGATCGAGGCGCAGCCCTACGACATCACAAAGCTTTATGATCATCCCTACCAACCTGTGTGGGCTGACGACACACTGCCAGATCACGACGAGATCAATGACGACAACAGGAACACATTCACTGCAACGTCCCTCATGGAGATCGCCTTACGAAAACACAACAAGGAACATGCTAGGAAATTTAGAGGGCGTTTCAGGAAATAAACATGTATTCATTACATTCACCGTGAGAACATAACATCCAGCCTACAATAACAAACAAATAACAAATGAAGTCAATGGAGCCAGAACATTTGCAGTTGATGTTTTCCTGTTTCTGGATTCTATGAATCCAGAAACAGGAAAAAACGCAATCTTAAATACCTGTTTCTTAAACGCTATCTCAAACTATTGAACGCAATCTTAGACCACCGTTTCTTAAACGCTATCTTAAATTGCTGTTTCATAACGCAATCTTAAACTATTACTATTGCTCTGTAAATTAATCGGTCATTACTGAAAGTAATGACAGTTGGAGTGGATTATCCATTTTATGATCTCATTATTCCTCAACGTTAGATAACATCACGGCTCTAGTACTCTATTGAATATTCAAAACCTTTGTTCCATTTAACAAGAGGGCTTTTATAAATGCAGCTAAAACCTTATCACATTCATAACTAAACCAAAAATAGTTATTTTGTGATGAACATAAATCACATTATGTCCTAAATCTTATAAACCTGTACATGAATGTCTTCACTCGTCTATTACATCAACTTCAATGTATAAATATTTGCGAAAATCCTCGTCGATTGTTCTGCTGTGTTTTACTTTTCACACATCACGTTTTAGATTAGTTTGTAGTTCTAATGAGCAACTTTTTACACTAGTATTCATTGTCAAGCTTGAATCAGTCCAAGGCACGGTGATATTCTTGTAGGTCCAATGAATCTTTCTTCAGATTGTAACAATCCAGCGAGTTTTGGCCCACAAACGCAAAATTTATTTCAGTTTTCCTTCTAATGGAGAGGTCTTTAATATCACACAATTCTGTAAATAAAGCAAATTCGAGCTTTCTTGTCCGAAAATTTATTAATGTTTTTGTGTGTCCATATTTTCCTCCCATGGTCTTCAGCGCTGAAATCTTTGGACTTCGAGTGAACATGGAGATTGCTTGATATTTCAAGCATGTCCTAAACTGACGTGACATAAATGCAAGGGTTTCCAGTCACTAAGTTTCTAGTGAAGATAATGCGTGGACAACACTTGTGTTGGATGTTTCAGTCACCTTGTGATCAAATAATGTTAATACTATATAATACTGCTATAAATAAAATGACAGCATTTTGAGAACGGGATGTGCATCCGACATGTCGCAAGGTCACAATTAAGTTTATCGTCGGTTTAAAGGCTGGCCAAAAGACGGGCAGTGCGAGGCGTTGCGCGAGTGCTGCTGCTGCTGCTGGCCAATAGAATCAGGGAATTTCTGAGCGAACGCATCGTTGGGAGAAACTAGTAGAGATCGCACAGTTCTGGGAGTCAAGACTTCATGCATGGGAGTGTCGTTAGGCTTTAACCCAGCGACCTGATGTCGGTTTGCTAAGAGGGGCGTGCTGCTCCTGCTGTGGAGCTGCAGTTGGTCCATAGGGCTTGACAAGCTTCCCCTGCTCAGTTCATCTAAGTCAGGTAACCAAAATACAAAAACTAAATTAATTGTTTACAAACATCTATGTAAATCTATTGCATTTCTATCCTATTTAGGTTTTAGTCAACATAAAAGTTACTTAAATTACATGTCTACGAACTTGACTTGATCACGCCAGAGACCTGCTTTCTAGTTCAGGGCTGCTGGTTATGAAAGCATTACGCTTTGATTGCAACATGGAAATCAATATAAAAAATTTCCTTGTCGATGCTGGCCGCTATTCACGCACAGATTTAAGTACTGATGCAACAAGAGCAATTTGTTATTATAGTGATTATATTGCGTGAATGATAGAAATTATGTTGGGAACAGTAAATATTTTTGGCGTACCCAAATTCAGACAGCTCATGAGTTTCAGTCGTGAAAATAATATTACTACAATAATACTGGAAATGTTCGGCAACACGGAAAATGCAACACTTTCTTGTGTGGGACGTGCGTCGGGCAATAGAAAGCAATGCCCAGTCGGAGCGACTTACTGCTGGTTACCTTGGAGATTGTGAGTGAGATCCGTAGGGGCTGCGATGTCGGCACTCCTCGCTTGGAGGACCTGAGGGACCACGCATTAATCAGCGAGCGAACACACGAGCTCTGCCTTTATAATCCTGCAATACCAGCTGCCTTCCCAATTTGCCAAATATACTTTCTATATAACCCTCATAATGATCAAAACGTTTTGAGTTAATACTTTCTCTCTGCTACTAACGCGGATATTTTTACGGAATCTTTCGTAAGCGTAACAAGAGTTATACAGAGGTCGCGAAATATCGGCATGATTATCGGTCCAAGTGTATACTATACTATTGCGTAACTCATTTATTTTTGGTTGAAATGCTCTACTGTAATCAAACGATACACGTGCATGTTATCATGTCGCTCTCGAATCCATTATAAGTAAACCTATAATTATAATCATGATGGTGTTAGCTCTAGAGTCTATAGACTAATTCACCCAAAAACCGGGATAATACCGAAGGAAATGTAGCATAGCAAAAAGTTTTGTAGAAGCCTTAATTATTATTCACGCTTGTTGGTCCTAATGCGATGGATCCTACTAAAGTATTTGTACTAATATTAATGATGATTACAATTAGAGATGAACGAGAGAAGCTGCTTGATAAGGACCTCCTGAAATACGAACAGTTCAGAGCAATCGGTCAAGCTTGGGGTCCTGCAAAGAACGTGAATGACATTCAACGTTGTTATAGAATGGGAACTTTTGAACAACTTTTTTTTTTGATGGATTTAACTCTAGCGTTAAGAAATGCTGAAGCTTAGCCAATGAATATTATGCTAAGCGAAATACATGCATCATGCTAGGCGAAATAAGCTACAGTATCCTGCTATCGTGGTACCGCTGCTGATGCTGTGAAGAGAATAAGTCATTAAAAGTACAAGAATATCGGCTACAGGCTATGGTGTTGTTTCTTCAGCTCCAACAATACTAGGTTATGTTATGAAGACCTCGTTCACATGCACCCACCAGTGTCTGAGGAGAAGGGCCGCGGTGGCAGAACGTGTCCCCGACTCGTTTTGACGAGCGTTAATCTGCCGGGGCTGATGGGGCTCGAATGAGGCGACATCTGAACGAGAACAAGTGTATCGTGTGATTCTATCCGCGATAATTCGCAATAGAAGTGAGAATATGAGGTAGTTTTAATTATTCAGAGTAAGCAAATACTAGAATAGACTAAATAGATCACAATGGGCTTAACACGATCTTCTCCAAATTTCATCATACTTAAATATATCAAACTTACGGCTATCCTTAATCTGCATGTAACTAATCAAATTTACAAACCTCAACCAACTCATCAAACACAATGAAATAAACTGCTGCCATCTAGCAATTATACTCATTTCGACCGAGAACAAATAAATGCATTTGTTCCAGCTAGAACCTCTGATAATTTCAATGTTTTACAGAAACAATTTAGGAGAACTTGATAGCGCTCACCCCCGGCGTGTGGGGCCACGGGCCACGTCGGTACGAGTCGTAGCTCGGCTGGGGCCCCGTAGCAGGCCTCGCTGTGGCGGCTCTTGGCGTGTGAGGGGCGCCACAGTTGGGGGACGGGAACTGTTGGTGCTGCTGCTGCTGGTGATGCAAGTTGTGTTCCTGTTGTTGCCGAGTGATCAACTGCTGCTGGTGCAGTTGTTGCTGATGCAGCTGTTGTTGGTGTTGTTCGTGATGATATCGGTCTTGGTGATGATGAATTTGATGCGTCGGTTGTGAGTGCGGGAGCGGCTGGGACTGTGTATGCAATGCCGGTAGGTTGTTGCAAGGGACATTGACACAATTCCCTTGTAGCTTTTGTTGTTGTTGTTGCAACATCATTTGTTGTTGCATTTGGTGTTGTTTTTGTTGCATATTTTCTTGCATAGGAGCCATCTAGAGGGAGCATATTAAACGAGTTAGTTATTATACACATCCCGGGAGTTAAAAGCGAATAATTCCACAAATTCCAAATAATTTGTCTAACTTATGTAGGATTATTACCTAAAAGATACGAATTGATACGCTGGTTTTGATGATGTCGAGGTAAACCAAAATAGGAAGTTAAGCCAATGATTAATAGATATCGAGAATGAACAAATGCAAAGAACCATTTTATGTATATACATTTACTGAGAGTTTCAGTCAAAATTGTTTTAAGACACCCATTGGCTTGGCAACACCCATGAAAGGAAATGATAACTCATTTGAAGGGAAATGATAGCTCATTTGTAGGGAAATGGTAGCTCATTTGAAGGGTAATTATGTACTGACCTCTCCTGTTCCTGCACTCGACTCATGGCAGCCTTGAGCTTGTTATCCTGCTCCTGTACTCGGCTTATCGCTGCCTTGAAGTTCTTCTCCTGCTCGTTGTACCGTGACAGCTGCAGTCCCGTCATGGAAAACAAGTGGTGGATATCAGCTTAATTAAGAAATAACGTCTTGAACAAAAACATACCGGCAAACTTTATTGCCAATTTTTAAATTTAAAAATCATTTAAAATAATCTTCGTTGCTAGCAAACAAAAACTTATGCTTACTGCTTAGGACTGCAATAAGCAGATTTACTAACTACATTTTTCGAATCAATAACACCTTATCGCCAGCAGAAATTAGCTGCAAATGTAAATATTAAAGCACCAGAGCCCTTCAATGCAAACTGTTTTCGTCCATTGCTCAACCTATTGTGAACCTGTGCAGAAATTTGGGGAATTGTTAACCAAAAAAGAATTGTGGACCTATTGCTTCATGATATCGGGAAATGTACAAGATTAATTATAATGTTTCTAGTAAAAAGTTTTTAATAAACGATAATTGTATCCATCGACAATGTATTTAACATCACTAGCTTTGCATATGAAAAGAAGAAATTTTTTTGTGAAATGCGTTGAACAAAACCTCTTTGATTTGAGCAATCAACCCATGGCTGTGTGACGTGAATCTGTTTACTTGATGCGGTTTACCTCAGGGTCACTACCAAATAATATGAGAGTTCGGCAGTTACTGACGGGCACGACTGATGTCGACTACAATTTCTTCCGAGAGATTTCCTTTTTCAATACAAAATAAAATATTGTAAACACACCACTGCGTGAGATACTTTCCGGCACAACGCACGCTCACGACGGTAGCATGCGGCACAACATCTCGTCTTGCCACCAACACTCGGCCTCGTATGCAAGAAACTCAACAAGTGAATATGTGTGGACTGCAGTGAAGGTGGACCCGCTTTGTGGTGGAGGGATCAGCATGTTGGCGCTGCAGGGAGCAGACTCACCACTTTGCGATGGAAGGAACTCAGTGTAAAGGCGCTGCAGGGAGCAGACTCACCACTTTGCGGTGGAAGGAACTGAGTGTCAAGGCGCTGCAGGGAGCAGACTCACCACTTTGCGGTGGAAGGCGACCAGACGCACGCGGTGGCTCTTTTGGAACTCGAGCAGCTTGAGCGTTTGGCTGTGCTGCCTCTTGAGCAGCTCGCCCGGCTCCAGGAAATACATCTCCGCATCCGGCTTGATCTTCAATAGAAAACAACACTATAAATTGGGAAGGAAATCTCCAGGGAACAAGCCATTCTAGGGTAAACATTTAGCGTGGTCTATATACATGAAGTATATACATGATATATATACATAAAGACATTTCAGAAATTTATTTTACGATCATATTTCCTTCTTCATTAAAAAAGTGAGGAGTTCATAACAGAAAATAACATTTCTTTAAAAATGTTAATATTATATTTTGGGTCAGAATATTGGATAATTTCAAGCAATAAGCACGGTTTGTTGTCTTCAATTCAAAAGTTACACAAATAAAAAGGGAATCCCTGAGAAAATCTCCGCATCCGGCTTGATCTTCAATAGAAAACAACACTATAAATTGGGAAGGAAATCTCCAGGGAACAAGCCATTTTAGATCAACATGTAACGTACTCTATATACATGCAGTATATACATGATATATATTATATATACATGAAGACATATAAGAAATTTATTTTACGAGCATATTTCCTTCTTCATTAAAAAACGTGAGGAGTTTATAACAGAAAATAACATATTTTTAAAAATGTTAATATTATCTTTCGGGTCAGGATATTGGATAATTTCAAGCAATCAGCACGGTTTGTTGTCTTCAATTCAAAAGTTACACAAATAAAAAGGGAATCCCTGAGAATTACGAGCAAAGCAACGAGCAGGCAACAAGCCTAGGCGGTGATACTGTTAGCAGCAATAACATAAGTTCAGCAAGATAAGATAAGATCAACAAGATAAGCTAAGATCAACAAGATAAGATCAGGAAGGACATATACCTTTGACGAGAGCTGAATGAACTGACATTGTGACGAGCAGAAGAGGCAGTTGGTCTTGGCAGCCTCCCCACCTGTTCACGTAAAGTAACCATTAATTAAATGAAGCTTCAAATGCTCAGTTAGTTGGGTTGATACAAGATAATATGATAAATATAAGCTACCGTCAATGCCACTAACTTGTCGCCGGCCTTCAAAAGAAACTATTTTGTGAATAAAACTGAGCCGCAACTTACGAGCGCGATCGAAAATTTTCTGAGTTACAATGTGACAATCGTAATTCTGACCAATATTATAACAAACCCTAATTCTGACAAATATAATACGGTTTTTATAGACGGACGGTGACATAAGTTTACTAGCTTTCGAGTGGCGATTTGTGTTTTGTTGGCGGTATGCATTCACATGATTCAGTCAGTCCTGACGTTTGCCTCTTATATAATGAATGCACGCATTTAATGCGTGCACGGTGCACTATACAGCCCAGACTGTATTAAAAAAATTCCCTTTTGCTTATAAAGAACTGGAGTTTTCTGCTATACAAATCATTTGATAAGAAAAGCGCTTTTAGTTTTTACACTAAATCTAGAGACGTGCGTTGCACACTGCACAGCATGTGCAGTGGTCGCAATTGTACAATTCTACCTACTACAGTACAAGTACAATTCTGGTCACAACGCTAGTTATCACTGATACTCCATAATCTCGACTCCAGAGAGCCTTGACGTACCTTTTGCCGCGCAAATATCGCAGAATAAGTGGCCGCAGCTGGACAGCATAAATATGCGACCACTCTCATCACCTGGCTGTCGGCAGCAAATGTTGCAGTTAATCCAATCCATCTCGATGACTACGATACATGAATGATCTCAGGGTCGTCGAGGGGATGAATGTAGTCAGTTATACCCCGACTACTCTCCTGTTCCTACACAACACCAGTGCAGAATAGTGAATTTTTTTACCAGATCCAAATCGAAATTCTTATAGATCACAAAAAATCACTTAAGCGGAAATAATTAGGACATGAATGATTATTTCACGAACTGTTTTTGGTTCCGTTTTCGTGAACAAGCGTCTCTCATGCTGTGTGTTGCGACACTGTAGGAACGGGCAACATTTTCTTCCAAGTAATGTATTTTCCTACACTTGTGTGCTCATATTTCAAAGTTGACTTTACTCCCGCGTGTTATTCGCAATGTAAAATTTTTTTAATAATAAAAGATATAAAATAAAGTCCTTCCTTACAATTATCAATTGTTGATTTGATGGGAAAATTCTAAACAGAATGAACTTATATTACAAGAATTGAACAAACGTTTAATCCTACTTAGCTACTCCTACTAAAACGTTCACTCCGTTATGATATGTCAGTGCTCGTCTGCAATTATATGTTTCCAAAGATCAAATATATTTAAGAACGATCTATGACAAAACTTCATGACTGTGGAAACAAATTTTAATGTGTTATAATCCTATGGAGAGAGTGACGTTTTTATTAAACTTTCTTGAGGGAGTTAGATGGATGCGAAACAGTCTGGGAGTAGACAAGTCCAAGACTCAAAGTCTCACAACTTCAGTCGCTCGTAGGCTTGGCAGTGGTAAGGTTGTGTGGTCGGCGCTCTTATCCCGTAAGCGATGAGTGTTCCCGAACATCAAAACGGAGCGCTACTACGAGGTCCGCTTCCTGACATTCAAGAAAATGAACTCCTTCATGCAGCGCCTTCGGAAGTAAAAGTTATAATAAGAGAAAATCCTCTTCAAGAAAGACCCTCCACTGCATCCAAAGCTGCTGGTACCGAAGAAAAGGAAAAAAAACCTCGAACACAATTGGAGAAATTTTTAATCTCGACCTGCATCTTGTTGTCATCATGCGTGGTAGTCCTGCTGCTGCTGCTCATGTTCCAGACATATATGACAGGTGATGTAGATACCAATATTAGAGCAATTAATAGCTAATATTTTGGTAATCACGTGATTTTCATGTAACTTTACAGGTATAGTTGGCTACCGGTAGCGGTAGGCTATGGGTTTTAAAGTCACAGTATTGTGTCCATCCTGAAAAATATTTACGAAAAAATTTTGAAATAAGACTCACAAAAAAATTAGATAAAAATATATGGATACCTATTGCACACAGTACAATGTAAACCCTTTATTATTTTGTGTGATGATAATTGATATACGCCACTTTGCCATAAATATTCTTAAACAATAAATGAGGATCAAGCTTGATTTATTTTATGGTTAAGAATTAGTGATATTAACATGATTGTTGACATACGAAACTGTATGAGTAAATTTTTCTTAAAGTCTGTAAACATGATCCAAATGACAATCTACGTAGTATAATAACTTGAGTGTTAACCATGCTCGGCTCCGAGCGTGGATGTACTATAATAACGCTGTCGTGCATACTGCATGTACTCATTATCATATAGACCAGCTATAGACTTCGATTTAGATTTAGACTTCGACTCTCTGAGCATGTCGTTTCAGGCGCCAATATCGAAGTGAAATTCACCGGTACCCGTTATGTCCAGAAACGAGTCTGCTCCACACTTCCACAGATGTCTGCGATTAAAACAAACCAAAAACAATGCCATAGAAGCAAATCTTGCTACTCAGTGTGACCAAAATGAGCCTTATTAAATATCTATTTTTATTCAAATTATTATGCTTGATAGATAATAGAAAGAAGTTGCCGTGCACCTGTAACTGACAGTACGTATGGCCTGAAAAAGATTAGGTTATAGTATAATCATTGCTTAACTTCTCACTGGAGTTATCGTGTGATCTTATATAATATTTCACATGGTCATTCACAGGCAGTTATAAGAACTACCAGATCCATGCTGTTGGACGGTGTTTGGCTACCTAGTTAATGCATATACGATTTGGTCTTTCCAAAGTTTGTAACACAGGCCTCACAGGCTGCGACTTCCGTAGTTCTGTTTATCAACACCAATTATTGATCGATGCCATGCGGTCGTACACGTCAGTCGAATAACAGAAATCCTTGCACTCACATACTATTTATAAACAGTGGCTACTCAACTCTCGGTTGTATAAGGGGCGGTAAAATCACTTTCGACTTCCATTGTTTTGAAATAAGGAAGTATCATAACTAACTTAATTGGTTCTATATCTGTTTAAATCTAATTTGAATCATACATGGCAATACTACAAAAATGCATCATAATTACCGATTAGGTTAAATTTTCTTTTGAGTGACGTAAATTGACTTACACCGACTTCCTGAATAATGTTGGAAAACAACCACGTTTCAAGAACCTGACACGAGAGTTAATATCTTCTCATGTGGATTAAAATTCATGGACTTGCTGGCGTGTGCTCGGTCGGAGCTTCTACACTCGAAGCGTTGTGAAAGTTGTCATTAGGTCACTTGAATAGCAATGAAGATTTTAATTAAATCGGACCACAAAAATCGAAGGTGAAGTCTTTTGTGATACATAAATAGAATGAAATTCACTCAAACATGCGTGTAGAATCGCAAATACGCCATGGCCGTGAATACTGCGCTCTCCACGACTTTATGTGCTCGCTGTTGCGATGCCCAAGTTGCCGTAGTTCAACTTTGCCAAATTTGAACACCTCGATACTCCAGTGACATTGTCTCGCGTTCATTTGCAGTCTGAGTCAAGTACCATTACTCAGGATGGCTCATGGCTTATTAACCAGCTTGACTAGCGCTAGTCATTGATATGAAATTAAATAATTTACAACCTCTTTGAAAGACATTACTTCAGTTTCCAATATTTTGTAATATTTTGTTATGTAATTGATTATCGCTGACGCCCATCATGTAAATGACAGCAAATTTTAATGACCAGTGAGACTGTGACGCCCGCCAACGCTGCTCGCGGCCGACTCTTGAATGCGGCGTGACTGACCAACGCTGATGCGGGTCTCCGCAGGCGCGAGATTCTTTTAAGTGTATAAATATGATAAAACATTAGAGGTAATTTTTAAATTCTGGTACATAATTACTGTCTCGGTGGTATTGTCTAGGGACAATATTCTCGCGAATATTGTCCCGAGACAATATTCCCGTGGCGTTTTCTCGCCTGGGAATGGCGAGAAAACGATTTTGAGACGCATTGGTCTCGATGAAAGTCTGCTTTTTTTTATCTTACGACGACGAAAGATTAGTGCTCATAGCCAGTGGTTACATCGAACTCATATTTGACGTTTTTTACAGGCAATGACTGAATTGCCTGCAGTTACGCTCTACACGGGTTAATACAACCAAACGAGAGATAGACCTGATTGCGCCTTTCACAATCATGAAGCACGGTGATTGCACGGCTGACGAGAATTTTAAGAATCAAGGCCCATGGTATCGGACCATTTTTTCTTCTACGTTGTTTTCGGATGCATGATTGAGTTTGCTACTCGTGCGTTTCCGGCCCACTCGAGAATCTTGGATTAATTTTCTTCAAATTTGAATTTTTTTTAACATTACCGTTTGCCCTAACCGCCTACCATAGTGGTGTTTACTATATTGCATCGCCTGCAACTCAAACGATAATAGCACATGAAAGCATCGGAATTACCCATACATGAGGCATGAGAGCTGCGAACCTGCAAGATGGGAACGAATTACGTGCGAAGTTTATTTTTTTAAATGAATTATACTCTGTTCCCTATTTTTTTATATTATGCATGGATTTTTACTTCATTCGGGCCATGTCAACATGTTGAAAATATAAGAAGTCCTCCGTGTGCAAGTACCTACTTAATTGCTGGTCACTCCTACAAACTGAATCGCGCCCTGATTATAAATGTTGAATATATTTGAAATATATTAAATGAAAAGTACTTTTTTGTTTTAGCTAGTAAAATATGCTAGTAATGAGAGAATTCTGTTTCATACCAGCCTAGTGAAGTCCCTTAGTTACCCAATTCTGTTATGAATAGATGAGACTTTCATGATGGATGTAAACCATAATATTTAGACAGCTACAGATTTAGTGATTCCCTTTGTGAAGGTAGATACTAGATGTCCTTGTGCACATTTTGAGCAAAGGTCAGTTTAGTAATAGTAAAGTAATTGTTATTTATACGAGTTAATCCTGGATGATAAAGAAAACTGTGTTTACCCATTAATATTCACATCACAGTCATGACGACTGTCGATCAATAATTGCGTTTAGCGACGAGTGCATCTCAGTATAGTGAAGGTTACAAGTGTACGACAATCGTTTAAGGAATATCAGTGAAGTTTATCATCGAGTGCATCAGCGTGTCGTGAAGGTTGCAGAGTTCCTATATATGCCGACGCGCGTTCATAGAACCTAACTCTCCTCCATCACTTGACGCTATTGGTGAACACAAGCAAGCCTAACTTGCTTGTGTTCACCACCTAACTCTTGCTGCGCGAGCGAACCTCGAGCCTCGTACTGAGCAAAGAGTGCTAGTCTTTTAGCTGCCCTGTCCCTGCTTGCCACTATTTATTGGTATAATATCGTGTGCCCTTTGAGATGTCGTCATGGAGTATCAAAGCTCGTCTATTGCTTCCGCGAGCTTCAGTTATAGTTAGATAAATAGTTTTTTTAGAATGAAATCTCAACTGAGATTGGGTTGATATCCTGACTATTCACCTGGGTGATTGCTTTCATTGGGTCGCAGTTACCCAGCATTGCGTTACCGTATCTGTTGCGGAAGCTTCGTTTTTAACCAGTGTATTACTGTATACGTGCCGAACGTTATTCAAAGTTATTCCGAGTGTCAGGACTCAGGAGATACGGTATTTCAAGGTTATGCTTGTACTAGCTAAGGCATCACATTCCCAAGAAATTAATATATCACAGTAAAATTTCCTTTTCCGAAGATAAAGCGTAAAAATCGATGCGTATTGGTAATTGCAAGTATAATCATTTAATTCAGTTTGCGGGCTGACATTAAAATTCTGTTGCGAGAAAAAACTATGAATGAGGTCATGTGTTGCGTTGCTTGTGGTGACGCTGATTTTAAATACAAATGTAACGGACGAAAATCGTTCAACCAACTCTTTCTGTGTATGCAAGCTAAATGAAAAGTCAATCAGAACATCAGCTTGATTTTTAAAATAATTTTCTCAACTAAAATTATCTTATTTATCAGAATACGTACCTATTAGCTGTATGGACATTCTTCTTTAAATTTTTTGTCAACATGTTGTCTCATAATCTGATAGTGATAATGATAAAAAAATAATATGAAAAATGTCATTTAAAAACTAAAGATTCAAAAATTTTCCATGGCGTTGCTCCCTTATTGAAACGTAGAGTCGAATCAGCGACAGCCAGCGAGCTACGCCTATATTTATCGGCCTCCAAGACCACTGCGCATAACGTTGCCCACATGTAACATGGACGAAGGGACGAGTTTTGCACTGGTCGAAGGAATATTGGGCGAGGGTCGCTGTTGTTTGAATAATTTTTATGAGAATGCGGCGTTGCGGGACCCTTGAGGCACTACTGAGTCTTGGCGCTGTTAAAGCCGACGCTGCGGAGCAAGGCGCACCTGCATAGCGAACTGCAGAGTGTCCTGCTGTCCTCTGACCTGCTCTGCATAGCTGTAACGAACTGCTGCTGAGTCACAACAGCGAGTTCCCTCATTGGATTTGTGTACTTTGTTGAACTCAATGTTCTGTTGTTGTTCTGCAATGCTCTTCTGTTGTTGGCAACACGTCTGACCATGTGTTGACGTGGCGTATTGTTGACCTCCTGGCGTTCTTCACTGCATAGTCTCATGAGACGGTTGACGCAATCTTGTGAGAGAAACGATCGAGCTACGTGCGCCGCATAATACACTTATGACGAGCTAAATGGCTTTCGAAACCTTCAATAGTATGTTTCCGAACTTTTGGACGAGATGACTTACATCAATAAAAAATCATATTAAATTCTGCGGGGCTGGAACTGATATTCTGCGGAGCTTCTTGTATAAGTTTACATCATATCGACGATATCGTTATTAGTAGACTGGCGGAGATCCATGTTAACCGAACTGAATAAAGCAAATCGGATTACACACACTTTGCTGCTTCAGAGCAGCGGCTTACCTTACAGATAGAAAGCTCTTCCGAAACCAACATTTACCTTCCGCGTTGTCGCTGCCAAGATTTTTCGGAGAATTTGCTGGAACGTTTTTGTATAGAGCGAGTTTGGCCGGGCCTGTCGGCCGCTGTAATGATGACGATGAGCGCGCAAAGTACACCAAGTACGGCTTTCAGTGCGGCAACTTATGTCGTGAGCGCGACCAGAAGTTGTGCATCGACCCGAAGAGCTTACGATAAGGAGGGCGAGGGCGTTGTTTACTCGTAACGGACGATGACATCAACCAAAACATGGTAGATTACTGGTCATACTGGTGGTTATTTAGGAAACCGTCTCTTTAATTAGAGTGCTCATAGAAGAGACCCAGCAATCTTTTTACGGTTTATTTGCTGCACTTTTTATATACTTTATAAATACAGCTCGTTTTCCAACATATTATAAAACTATCGTGCAGCAGTGTTCCACATAATTTTTTTCTGCCTGTATGGCATTGCGATGTATAAATTGTATAAATCTTTGTGGTTTACTATATCGGCAAAGCTCGACGAATTAAGTTTCTTGATCATTCCCATGAATAATTACTTATAGACAAGTGAGAACCGAACTGTTATAGTTGTGATCAAGGCAGATGAGGTTGTTCGTCTAAAACCCGACACAAAGCATCTGTAAGATGAGAAATACTGGAGATTGTTCCCTGAAATTTCGTTGTATGTGAGCCATCGATTCTGTTTTGCCCCTTCAAAGGACAGGTCAATTTACTAAGTGAAGTTTGTTCCGAGTGGCAGAAAAACACGCATCTATATAACCTGGTGATCGAATGGTCTGCCGCTTTTAATTAAACTGATAACTGATAAGAGTCTGCGCTATCAGTTATTATTAATTGTATATACTCATTGAAATTTATTCTGTTTGGTGATGTTTGCCTGTTATCGACGCTTGTGCTAGACGCTTAAATGGTAGGATCTTAAATGTTAGATATTATAAGCCTACTCTGAAGCTAACAAACCTCCACTATCGTATCATCATTAATTGTACATTCACGATGATCCTTCACTTCGTAAGATAAAATACTTCCATTTAGAATAATAAACCAATATAATTTCAGTCCATTATCGTAGTATTTAGCTTATTTGAGGCACACACTAGCTAATGTGCCAGTACAAACAATATTCGTTGGCATAAAGTTAGAAATTTTATTTCGTCGAATTGAAGATTCTGCTCACAAATGTCGTTTTGTAGTGTTTTCATCGATATTCTTCGATTTAAAAGCACTCTCACACACACTTCAAATTAGCTCCTTTACGCAACGCCTCATGATGTCACTTTAAAAAGTATTTCATGTAACGCACCATTTGTTCATCTCAGTTGCCATAATCGGTTTATTATCCAATAAAATATCAAATGTATTGCGTAAACTACTAGTACCAGAATTCGATCAAATCGGTCAAGAAGAATATAACATGTTCCGTTTGATTTCAGTATTTAAATAGCTTTTGGTCAAATTCACTACCAAAGCGCAATATGCACGACATGCTGCAGTGCATTTTTTCATTGTCGTCAGAGTTCGATAGGCAAGCCACTGGGCCGTAGCTCAGACAGAATTGGTGCTGCCTGCAGCAATGCTGATGCAGCTTTTATGAGGGCAGAGAGAAGCTTTTGCTTAATGCATTATGTATAGTGGAGAGCCGCTGTATTGCACTGATCCATGAAACGGGAAGAAACAGCTTCGTATGTGGTGCTTGATCTCGTGCTTTGAATTATCTGGAAACTAATGCCAGCGGTTCAAAATTATGTGAATGCATATGATCAAATCGATTGCCGCTTTGCTGACAGAAAGAAGTTTAGTAGCTTAATGGCAGATTGAGTAAAATTACCTTCAGATCATCGTTTAAAAAGGATTGACAAAGATTTGGAAATGATTTAACCTTCCATGATTGTTATGCATTAAAGTCATGATCAATACTTGAACTTTAATGTTTCCTGTGTTGTAAGTGAGAATGTTCATGTTTTATGTGAGAATGTTCGTGTTGTGCGTGAGAATTATCCGACTTTAAGCGATGACGCGTGGTTTCAATGAAGTGTTGAAGCAACCCGTCACAATGCCTGTTGTGTTCAAATATTATTATTGCTAGAGAGAATCTAGACCTGCGTCTCTAGAGTACAGGATTTCACTTACGGCGATCATATCTATTTGTATTAATTAAATTACGGCTTTCTATTGGCAAGGTCAGTTTTATTTCGAAAAAATGGCAGTAGTTCTGGCTTTTATACAACAGCACCTTGTAAATCGTGACCCAAAATTATTATAATGATCACGATCACTACGATGGTCGTTAATTTGAGTTGCATGCAAATTTCGATGATGACAATATTTCTCCCCTCTTATGATTATGATTATGACAATTATGTATTCATGATAATATCGTTCAAGAGCGTCTGTCGTATATGACGGCAAGAGCAGGATTTGTTACATATACATGTATGTAAATTTAGCGGATCGTCATTGAAAAATTATAGGAGACCTGCAGCTCCATCTTCCGTTCATAAACTTCAAGAAAACGAGAGATAGAAAGACCAAATTCGCCGAGGAAAAATTCAATTGGCTATCAAGCAATGCGTGATTCAACGGCATTATCGTTTAGATCTTTACGAATGAAACGGCAGAAACTGAAGATTTGTTGTTGAGCCGAACTTTAAACTGAATATTGAAAATAATCTTGATGGAATAAAAGCCATCGATCTCCATGACATCGGCAAAAATTGAGAATTAAAAAAAGGCAATTTATCGATTTTTTTATTCTGAAACCGTAACGAAAAATACACGTCGAAAAATATGTGTTACATTTTTTAAACAGCCCAAATACCGCTAAAAAAATTAGATATACCACTGATTATACATCAATGATGCCTATTTATTTTTGGTCGCCATTACGGCTAAAAACTTTCTCTGTATGCAAGCTGTTTTGCAGATGGCATTTCTCCCCTCGTATCACAGCTTTTCCGGCTACATTGACTTATTTTTGCTAGAGGCAGCTGGCGGCGTCAGCATAAGTGCCTCGCGAGGCTCACATTTCGCCAAACAATGTCTGTGTGGCTGGCATCAGGTGCTGCCCTCAGCCACGACCTTTTGTAACCAGAATACAAACTTGCGCAGAGTTTTGTGCTGCATTTCATATCACCTTTGCTTTGCACGAGAGCAGCGCCACGCTGACGTTTATGCCTCGTACGGGAATTTAGTTTACCTGCCGCTATGTCCTCGGTGCTGTCCCCGTGCAAAATTGAAAATAGACTTTTGGCTTAAACTTGGTGCTCTAGGGACACGTCAAAAATAATTTCAAATTGATTCCTAAATGCAATTCACTGTGGCTTGAAATTTATTCTTCGTGTTCTAATGACGACTTGTGTCAAAACTTAATGCTGTCCTAGTGCTTTCTTTAATTGGTCCAATTTAGTCTAGGGTGTGAGTAACAAAAAATAAAGAAAACCGACTTATTGTAACAATCTACGGAATTTAGAGCAAGTATTTCAATAACTATCGCATAGATTCTGGTTGTCTCATTTTTAAATGAATAATTTACAATAGTTTCAAAATTTTCCTCGTTAATTCTTTAAAGCTATAGGAAGATAAATTCTTGGGATTCAAGCGAAATAGAATAGTTTATGACAATTTTTATAAATGATGGCTCGTTATCAACAATTCGCAATTATTACATTTTACTTATGGTAAGCGCAATAACTTTAAACATAAACGTTTTGAAACGTTTTGGTATGATCATGCCTTAGAGGGTAGCAATGCGAGATTTTTTCTCTATGATTTCGACAGAGTAAAACGGCAAGATGTTAGGTAAAACTGTCTTCAGAACTTTCAATACTTATCGGGATGCTTTTATTTAAGGTGAAATCTTTCGGATGCGGTTAATTAACGTTCATGCAGCTTTCAGGAAACTGGCAATCGTCGTACACCAGATCCTCGTTTAGTTACATTTTTCCGCCACGACTATAATTCTCTAGTCTAGGCTACCAGTATTCAAGCATCACAGAAACCTGCAACCAAATTGACATCTAATTTTTTCGCACGTTGATGGCTTTAATCTGTCTTTTCACTGAAAATCTGCCCATTTTACCTTTATGCAAAAAAACAGCCTTCAATTATTCAGGAATGGCGTCGGCTGCCTTCTTTCTTCCACTTGTTGACCTCTAGAAAAACCATTTATCGTAAAGTGCAACCCTTCAGAAATTAGTCAGTTGTGAGAGTAAAGGGAAAACGTTGAGTGCAGTACGTGTAGCTGCGCTACCGTTGCCGGCGGGTTTAGCATGCACGCAGTCTGGGTTAAGTTGCCTACGTGTAGTGTAGGGTGCTCTTTCTTCTAGTTGATCCGACAAAAATAACACGACATCAAAAGCTTGCGTTTTATTGATTCAGTAATAAAAACATTAGTACCAAACCTTTTGCGATGTTATATTTTTAGTCCGAAGAACTGAAAAGGTTTCATTGGAGTTTTCTCGCACATCTGTGCTACTGTTGACTTCACATCTTCCATTCTGTATGTTTGAACAATGAATTACTGAATCACGTTTAAATTGGAGTAGCTAAATTAATTCACCATTTGCCTCCAATGCAGGTCGCTTCATCAATTCATAAATCTTTTTCATTAATTTTTAAACTGTGCGAAATGAATATTCTTTCCACGCGTTAAATTCCCTTCGCTGAGTAGTAAAGCTATAACTTTTGGTGATGCTCCTGCAAACACAATCGTGTATCAAGGTCAATACATGCCTGGTATCTTATGGAAACATACCTAGTTTCCATAGGGAAACATGCCAGGTTTCCAAAAGGAAGCAGCCAGGTTTCCATAAGGAAAAATGCCTAGTTTCCATTAGGAAGCATGCGACGGTTCCCAAGGAAACATGCCAATTTCCATAAGAAAACATGCCAGGTTTCCATTCGAAGAAATGCCTGATTTCAATTAGAAAACATGCATGGTTCTTAACGGAAAACTGTCAATCTTCTTTTCATTGCATGAAAATGATGTCTCATTAAACATTCCGGTCAATGCATTTTATTATTTATCATCCATTTTTGAATCATGTCTTATGTTCGTACATCGTAACTGCCAAACTCACATGCTTCATCACGACTCGTAATACAGGCAAAGTTTGCGCCAGTCCATTTAATGCTGCAGCAACTTGCAGCTAAAGGCAGCAGTACGACCTTCCTCAGGCTCAGCCGCTCATAACTCGCGGGAATTTCTGGTGCAACATAAATTATCTAATTGGGCACTACGGGAGGCCGTAAGCTCTCTTTATTCCCGTGCAAATTCAGAGCACCGACCCTCGTGAGGTGGTCAGGGGGTGACGGGATAAATTTGACCAAAAAGAGTGCTTTAAAGGATTTAGATTTAAGATTTATTCAATGTTCAATGGATTTATGTTCAAATTTGTTGATTTATTTGCGTTTATTGTTTATTTGAAATGCTTGAAGTATGGTTGATAAATATTAAAACGACTCTTGTGTAGTTATATTTTTTTTATTGAAATGATGTTCCGACTCATGTTTAAATTTTGAAATTTTCCGATTTCATAGGAAATTTTTTCGTGCAATTATCTATCACAAAAAGCGTGTCTGAAAAATCCTTTTGGGACTTTTCATTGGTGTGGATAGCACGTAAAATGATCACCTTTGATGATGCCTCTTCATTGAAAGTAAGCCTCTGGCGTTACTACTACCCTTCGAGGTATGTTATTTTCCGTGCCGATTACGATTATGTAGGAAATCAATACACTGAGTAAAATCACATTCACTTTAAATGTCTGAGTGCTCAAATGCATGAACGCGCATGGTCTAGGTTTCGTTTATTCAAAGCATTGCAGTGCTCATATCAACCTCGATGGCGACATTTCGCCTAGAATTACAGTCATTTAATCTCTATGGAGGTTCTATTTCCTCTCAAATAAACACGATGAGAATACAGGATTTCAGCATCCGGTAGTAAAAGCACATGCAGAGCAAAGTGGAGTGGAAAATTGTGCTAGCAATATCATAGAAGCAGGCACTGTTGGCTGGTTCACGAGAGGCATGGATGTTGTCATAGTTTTAAACGACGTTTTACTCTGTAGATCTTGGTTTCTGAACAGCGCCTCCGGTACGCTCCGCTTTAAAAGAATTATTTTTGAATGAATAGAGAGCAAATACGCGCTCTGCTTCCTGGTGACGTCGTGCCTGGCTTTTGTGTCTGTTGAATAATAATCCTGTTGGGTCTCCTTTATGTAATTATTTCCTTAAAGGAGATCCTATCGTACTCCTGTATGCAGGCCAGCAGTACGTTCTTCATTTACCTTGAAAAATGTCATTGTTTATTCATATTTAAATTCTTACTATCTTAGTCTTAATATTATATACTACTTCTAAAGCATGTATACTTGCATTGCACTAGGAATCTGGTCCGCTGTCAAGTGGATCAAGTGTGATGGCGTTTGTCGTGCTGCAGCCTGTGTTATCGTTGCAATTTCAACAATTCGCTTGTAACGTGATGTTAATTCTCGGTTACAGCCAATAGTTCTCAAACAATTGCATCACCTCTCATTCAATATAACAGGAGTCTGGTATCGTCCAGAACAATCTAGCGGTGCACGTCTCTGGCGGTTGTGACAGGGCGTCTAAACAAGCCTTGCCTTGCGTGCCGACTTACTGAGAAAAAACTCAATCCCGCGTCGACGGACGATCCCAGAGACGGTCTCCTCATCCTTATACGCAGTTAAAAGCACCACTATATGTAGTCATTTACGTTCATTGCTGTCGGAAATATTGTGTTACGTTTTAGGTCTAATTAACTCGTCCCGTTTCGTGTCACCCATAAATTAGCTTTGGCTGAGTTTTTCTGTAAACGCTCTGCTTTTGATGTGTCGCCGAGGTACTCACCACATGGCTGACCGGGACTAGGAATCAATCAGCGATATTGCGCGTGTACACGTTGAAAGTGAACATGCAAAGAGTTTCTGCTGAATTATTGTGCCTCATTCTAGTGTAAGGCTCCAAACGTTGATACTTCATCTCCACATATTATGCTCACATGTTGCGTAGGTGCCAACATAATTGATGCAGAATTATAATTCATGGATGTTTCTCATTAGAAGTATCGAGACTATATTATACAGTACAGTAATTACATCTATGAAACCTATTATCGAACTCATCTCGTACAACGATTGCTGTTTTTAAGCAGAAAGTATTTCTCACTTTTGTGTTATAGGTCAGGAAGCGTATCACGATATTCCCCTCAGGAAGCGTTCTTTGCTTTTACTGTGATTACATTGCGCTGGTATTGTTAATGACCTCATGGTCATAAAAACTCCGTAGTGCAGATTACTTGGATCGCTCTTTGCTATTGGACATTATCCTCTGAGGACAAGACTTTGAGTAAATGCGTTGCCATTTTCGTTACGTTTTCACACAACTTTGTGTATTAAAATTCGTAAAATTAAATCATACATCGATCCGTGTAACCCTTCTCGAGCAAATAGCAATTTTGTCACGTATGTTGAGCCTATAAATGAATCCGCGAGTTAATATGTTTTTTTAATGGCTATATAGGCGGTTTTGTGAATTACACTTTAATTTCCATTAAAAGTACAATACTGTCTTTGTATAAATACACTGGTGCAGTTTGATTTTGTATAGAATTGCATTTCTTTGTTCAATACGTCTAATACTTAAAATATCCATTGTCCGTGCTTGATAGGAGCTTCGAAAACATTAAGAAAGGAGGTCCCCTCTTCCCTGACGGAGAAGCGGTCTAGTTTCTTTCATCATCACCGCTATTCTTTGGAACAAACATTCCTGTCGATTCGCCACCGCGGAAATGGAAAGTACTTATCTTCAGTGTGATAAGACTGTATGGTGACACGTAAATTCTTTTTAGTCCAGTACTTTATTCCACCATCGTAGCGCAGACAGGAAAGAGCAACTAAGGTAACACACTGCATTTCACGATGAGAGTTGAAAAACAAAAGCGGAGTGAGAATGTAAGGAAAATCTTGAAAACAATACCAAATGAAAATGCTTCAAAAATTGAAGGAAAAAAGGTTTAAACGAACCACATTTGGCTGATAAATATAATGGTCAATGATTTAGTATCCTGACTCGAAGTCTAGCTGAACGAGACAGATGACTGGTGCAGCGGATGAGATCATGAGAACCACCTATCGAGCTCAGCGTTGAATTATGCGCTTTCATGTCATGCACTCCGATGCCACTCAGCTAGGCTAGAAGCTCGCATATTTTTATCATATTCTCATAAATGGATAATATTGTGCGCGTCCGCCCTCCACTGGTGTGTGTGCTGGGCCAGGCTCAGCTTGAGCATAATTTATTCTTTGCCGCTTGGGAATCACAGATTTGGGATGTGGAGCTCGTCTGACGTGCAATGCATCATCCCCACCTGTCAGCCCGAGGTCGGCCCGTCTGACCCAAGTGTCCGCGCTTCACGCCGTCATGGACTACCGCTCCTGAGTTTGCGTGTAATATATTCAGTCGAACGTCGTTGTATGCTGCGCTTCTTTTCTCTCTTTCCATTTCCTATAATCAAATGCTGTATTTGTGTCATTATTATTGATATTCGCATATAGGCAAATTCATTGTATGCATTTAAAAGGACGACTTTTTGAAGTCAAACGCGAACGCTTTGTGAGCATTAATTATGCGTAAAGATTACGACTCTATGTGTGATCTCTAAACCTTTAGTATAAAATCAATGACAGAGCACACTGCTTCTTTAGCTAGCTCATTATCGCTTAGTCATTGCTGTGTCAGTTAAATGATTCTGTATGCACGAGCGCGGATTGAATCACCACAAAGGCCCTGAATAGGTACCTCGGCTTAGTCTTGCGCTCACTCTATAGCTGGTCGCTTCTGTATTACTTTTTTTTTGACAGCCTCCTTTTGGTACTCGTACTCCTAGTACGAATGGTCGGAATCCTTACCCGTGATGTTCGGTTAAATTAATTAGATTGAGTGCCGTCGAACAAATATGTTAGAAAATTCAGTTTATATTAAAAAAATATGAATATATTCAGCCTGCACTAAGGTTTCCAGATGTCATTCATGTCTATCATTGTGGCGTTTTCATTAACCTCTTACGCGACGCTGCTTTACGGACACGCTGATGATACTGAACCATTGTTCACTGCAATATTTGTTAGTTAGTATTTTATGTACACACAGAATATTACTTGATCCTAATATCTCATGATTTTCCGTTAATTATCGTTCAATTGTCGCTTGAAATTTGTTCATGCGCAACTACCAATAAAAACAGACGTGAACTAAAACTTCATTTTATACCATATAGCACTAGTTGCGATGCATTTACACGCATCGCACACGTCGGTAAGCTGTGTAATTGCTGGCAAACTCTCTGCAACGTTAGTGAAGTGCAATGAGGCCGCGGCCTGGGACTGGCTACGTCTGGAACGCTTATTCGGGTTCTTAAGTTGGGATAGCTCTGCAGCTGCCTCTTATAGTTCTGTGATGCAAAATATTGTTGTGAATAAATTTTTTTGTGAATAATCTATGTTATGTTTAATTGAATCAGAAATAATTTAGTTTTCGTGCTTTATTGTGGCCAGATAAAAGTGCTGACTTTATTCTAACCGTCTCAATATTTGAAATTTTCTCGATCAACCGCATCGCTTCTTCAAAATAATTACCCTACCGTTAACTACCTATATTAACCCTTCATCGTTCTAATATTGCAATGTGCGCTTAATATTTCTTTCAGTTAAACTTGAATATTTTGTATAATATTTGTAATTTTCTTCACTTGAATTCGTCTCCGCCATGTTGCTCTACGAGTGACGTGATAAAGTTCTCGCACCAACGCTGCAGTTGAAAGCGCATGGCGCGCTGTCGAATGCAGGCCAGCAAGATCGATTCCGTGCGCTGCTTTGCCTTCGTTTGACGGGTCGCTGAGCAATCTCCGGTGGCTATTTTCGACAAGGATGTCGCGAGTCCTGGAAATTATTTAAAACTTTCTATGAATTTTCGCGGTGTTGTTAGGATTTTTATGATCGTGTTTTACGCCTTATTTTATTTGGGTCCTCGTTTGGACACAACGCTCCGGTAAATTTCCTGTGCGTTGACTTTAACTTGCGACCAATTCATAAATGGTTCTTTTCCTATGAATTATCTTATTCCCAGTTCATGAAGCAATGTGTTACGCATTTTAGCAGGCACCACTTTGCGTAGCCCGTTCGGTGTACATGAAATAGAACCACAGATTGTCGCAAACTTTTCCAACGGACGGAAATGTTTTAGATTTCTCTGTTTTGGAATCGACGCGGATCAGTTTATTTTTTGTCTACAAATTGGTTAATTCTCTTTTTAAAGCTAAGGTTTTCTCGTGTATATTAAGCTTGAAATTAGCTAATTATATAGACAGAACGAGGCTGCCGCCCGAAAATTTCCCATTTGTACGACCGAAATTCTGGCCCGGAATTTATCCTAATTCCCGCCACTGGGCGTCGGCTGAATCTTTATTGCACGCGCCTGGCATTGCAATGCGGGCGCAGCTGGGCCACAATACACAGTTCTCCTCCCTAATTAATTAGGTTATTCTTCTCCTGGATAAATCATCCTCGAGGTCCTGTCAACTTTGTTTTTTGAAAGGGACTTTTTGATATTTGTTTACGTTGGAGTGCACACGTTGAAAAAAAAAAGAAAAAATGAATGCGGTTTTCTGTAGAAAATTTTATTAATACCGCTAATTTATCAAATGACATAATCAATATATGCGTGGCGAAATTTGATGCGCGACGTGGCAGATGATGTGTATGTGAATGCTATTCGTACAGGTTTTAAATACGGAGCTGAACAAATTCTGTTTTTTTTTTCTGCTGGCATCGTAGATACGAAGAAAAGTAGGATGCAATCGCTTGGAGAAATTCAATGGATAGATCAATTTTGATATCAACGTGTGATTTGTAGAATCACTGGATTTACATGTACGTATATATTTAAAAGTCATTCATTTTGCAAATAAAAATTAAATGTTTGAATTGGATAAAATTGTGTAATACTGTCTAAAAGGTCGTTTAATTTAACTCACACTACTGATCACAACTGCTATATGTGAAATTTAGATCGAATATTTACATTTCTTTGCTTTCTCATACATTCAATTTGAGCCGTAATAATCTACTTGTAACACTTTCTTCTGTGATTTTCAAATTTGAAAGTTTGCACCATGTTTGGTTTCATATGGAATCACGGTTAAAAATACAAGTATTCTGTTCTAGTAATTTCTACTGGCCTGCTATTGAATGCCTGCTATTTGGTTGACAGCTTGACGGCACTCGTATATCTGGTGCGATGAGATATGCTGCAACACAAGGCTCGTTGAAAACGCGACGAAGTAATACCGGGACACACACAATACCGGGACACACACAATACCGGGACACTCACAATACCGGGACACTCACAATACCGGGACACACACAATACCGGGAAGAACGACTAAACGATTATTCGTCATTATAATATTGTGATTGAACAAAAAATGAAGGCGGCAAGAAAAAACTTTTCATCTAGCAATTATTCATTGCAAAGAGGAGCAAATTATATATAAGCATGATTAAACTACTACCTTATCGATTTATTCAGGTTATTAGCATTGCTAAATTTGAACATCTTCTCGAGTATAGTTACATGTTCGGAGTGGTTGAAGGTTTATTGCCGCCTTAATGGAAATTATATTAATACACATTTTAAAAGTTCTCAAAGAAAATGTGGACTAAGTGCGTAAACTCGTTCAAATTATTCTGCATCAGCAAAAATCGCACGCGACGTGATCAAGCAACGTCACGTTCTACGTTCTGAAATTAACTCCTTTTTGAAGTTCATGAACTTCTTTCCTTGGAATTTGCTGACATGTGCGGTTGCGCAGATGTTGTGGTCGATAATGGGCTGCATGCATTTTTAATAAGGCATGTAATTTATCTTATATTAGGCTTGCAATTTGTCTTATATTAGGCTTGTAATTTATTATTTATCTTACATTACGTTTGAAATTTATGCAAGTGAAGAATTTATTCGAAACTCTCATTAGACAAGACAAGAGTGTTAATTGCATTAATACTGCAACATCACATCTTTACTACTAACTCAATTCTGGATGGTGTTTTTATATTGTATCGTTTTTACCAAGTATTATTTTGGAAAATTATGAGGACACTTTTGTAAGACAATGGGGCAACTGAAAGTAATTTAATTCTAGGCTTGAGCGCCTCGCAGCCACCGGGACATTTGCTCTCCCTATAATGCATACAATGATGGTCCATATCATCCAGGGCAGTGGTGGTCTTCGGCAGGCGACCCAATGCTTACCACGCGTTTCCCTGTGTTACTCCTGCTCACTCTAAATTAATTGATATCAGATGATAATGTCCTTGCTGCGTTATCGGCCCTGGGATGTTATTACGCGACGCATAAATAATGATATCTGAGATGTTTCAGATGTTGAATAGTTTTGAATAATAAAAGCGATAATTTTCATGTGGCACTTATATATCATAAACAGTTTCCTGTCTAAAAATTTAATGGAAAGCTAAATATTATTTCCAATAAAGTAGCGTGACTCCCACCATATGATGATGCCGCCGACGGACGTTTAAATGCTACAGGCTGTCGCCGGCACATGCGGCGACGGCTTCAATCGCTTGATGTGGAGAAAAATTTTTTTTACTCTTATACGCAATAACGAACGAACGCTATGACAACAAATCGACGTTACTGTAAAATTAACTGGAATCGATTTATTTGATTTGAAGTAAAACACAGTAAAAAGACAACCCGAACAGATAATCTTTTGAGATTTGGCCTTGCCTTTTAACTTAAAGTCATTTATTATATATGACTTGAATTTCCCACCAAAAACGATTAGGATTAATTTATCTAACATCAGCAGCTGATTCGTCTGATATCTTAATTTAATTTCAGTCTTTAAAATTTTATGTTATGGCTTCAGTTCTTTATTGCAATAAACTAGTGTGCTCAATGGAAGATGATTATGCAAGCGCATATTCAATTTGTAGAAATAATTGGTAGCTAATAATGAAAATCTTCCTAGTTAATAGTCAGTATCGATATTCTATTGCCGAACCGATGTTGCCAGTGGAAATTTGACAAGTTAATTACTGGCCAGTCAATGGCCCAAATAAATGATTTGATTTGGAGATACCGTGATTGAATATGTCTAGAGCCGAAATTAAAAAAAGTCTCCTTAATATTACTACTCAAATTCTTGCAATCATTAAGCGCTCTGAATTTTAAATATAGTAGGCTGTTTTAAATAACTTTTTCTCTGTTGCCTTGTCATTTTTTACTCTATTTTCTATTTTTTTTGTTAACTATCTTACATTTCCTAAATATTTTCCGTGGTTCTATGCTGCACTTGCCTTTTCTTTCTTTGCTATATCTCAATTTTTGATTACTTTTACCTCTCTCTTTTCCTTCACAATTTCCCTTTCCTCTTCTTCAGCCCTGAATTCACTGCTCCTGATTCCTTATTCCGCTCGCGCGGTCTCGAGTGCAGCCACGCGAGAAGTTCTTTTCATTCGAGTCTCGTAGCCGCTGGGGTTTATTTCAAACAAAGACCTCAAGTTACTTCATAAAGCAGACGTATTAATGAAGTACAGGGCGCCGCTGGGGTTTATTTGAAACAAAGACCTCAAGTTACTTCATACAGCAGACGTATTAATGAATTACAGGGCGCACTGTAAAATTCTTATTCATGGCAGATTTTGTCTCACGAGTTGCCGCCTGTGCCCGAGCATTACCATTGTTTGCCTGAATGCAATTTCTCTCCAGGATTTTAGTTTATGCTATTTTCTCCTTGTAATTGAGGGAACAAAATTTGCCGTGACAAATTGGACGTTTATTTCATTTTCGAACACACAAATTTGAAGTATCACTAACTAATATTGCTATACATTCTTTTCCCACAGCTAGACGTAGACTATTTCTGTAGAACTAATATAGCTCTACGTTCTTTTGTTTCAGATAGAGAAAGAGTATGTCTAAAATATCACTAACTAATATAGCTCTATGTTCTTTTGTTTCAGATAGAGGAAGAGTATGTCTAACGGCTGAGTGCGTCAACACAGGTGAGTCTTCTATTGTCCATCCTCTTACTCATGCTGTCATTCAATTATTCATTTGACCCAACAAATTTCGCAACTTTTTGAGTTGTAGCATTGAGTTAGCAGTTTTTATTATACTATTGCTCACATTTTACTTTACTAATGAAGAAAATATAGCCAAAAACTTTATTCTGTAAATGATTCCTTTTAGATCATTTAAACGTTCAGCTCGTGGATTAGATAACAGCCGGGCTAGGGCCCTTAAAAACTCATCATAAAAATATTAAATTTTCTCCGAAAAGATCAGCAAGCAGCTGGAATTCATTTGCCGAAAAATTGTCCCCTCAATTAATACTTTTAATTTGTTGCTTAAAAATTCAATGGTTCCTCTTTGTTTATTCCATTTAAGGCCGTATTCAGGATGTCGTGTTCAGGTCGGAAGTTTAGGTATAGGAAGTTGGTTCAGCCAAAGTCGTCATTCATTCACTCATTGACAGCTTTTGAAAAATTCCCAGTGTCAATTTCCTCCTTTGATGAGGATCCGAAGAAGCCATACTCTGCTGATTTTCAAATTTCAGTCACCGCAGCTGCAGGATTTGCATCAATTAACCGTTAGTTCTATTAAATCTTCCTGTGTGCGGTTTTACTGTGTGTGTGAATGGTGTTAAGAATTAAGCATTATTTTTCACGCACTGTAATCATATCCATTACGATATTGTCGACAAATTATTCATATTATATAATCAAACAAAATGTTTGAATAAAGTGCACTTTTTCAAATGCACAATATTTTTTTTTTACACTTTGCCTCTAGTTGAAGACTCTTCCACTGATTCCCCATTGTTCCCGAGATGGCCAGTGACTCTGTATGATAAAGATACCAGCTCCACCTGTTCCGATGCATACGTTGGTGTTTGTAGCGGTTCAATGCGTGAAGACTGGAAAAAAGTAAACAAGATGCTGTCGTTCTTTGAACTTCAGTCCAGAGAAGAGTAAAGCGGGTAGACTTGTGAAGCCTTCAAACGGGGTCGCTGTTAGTACATAAATAGTGATAAGTGAATTTTAGTCAAGGATGCTAAATAATAAATTAATGTCAAAATGCTAAACAAATTTGAGAGCACAATATCCATGAAATCAAAGCTAAGTGCGACGTGGACCGGTTTGTTGAAAAGCATATTTCCTCCCTGAGTCCCTTGGCGACCCTTCACCTCAGAGTATCTCGAGCAATCGGACGCCTCTCTGCTGCCCGCAGGAATGATGCAGTTAAGTGTCCCCAGTGGAGATGCGGTGATATTTGTGGACCTATCAATGTTTCGCTTGGAAAGATAACTTGCTCTGAGCAGGAGCCTCTTGTTAAAGTTGTGGCCGACCATCGACCTTTCTTTGTGACCGCTGTTGAGTATTTAAAGTTGAGGAAACACGGCATCCCTATCGTTTCAAGAAAAAATTCCCGGATAAAGTGAATGAACTTAGTTCTGATCTTCGTGCATTATCTTTAGGGATAGCCAACATTTTAGAGTGTCCGTCTTCGAGGAGGCTAGCAACAGGACTTAGGTGGCCGTGAAAAAGAATAAGCCCATGACTACGGCCAAGAATAAGACCTATACGAAGCGTGTTTTGTAAAGTGCCGTTTCTGCATAAAAAAAGTATATTTTTTCCATGATTAATGTATTCATTTGAAAGACCATGCTTTACTCTTCTTTTTATGCGTAATTCGCATTAATATTGAGGCATGTATCGTATCATTGGGCCAGCTTTTGTAAGCCATCGTCAAAGCTAGCCGCCTGATGGGACAATTTCATTAAGAACACTTGTGAGACATCAGGAAACTTTTCAACTAAGGACGACATCGTTAATAGTTTGTTCTCTTTCGCTTGACATCTGAGTTTTGAATCAAAGCATCGGTAATGAATGAAGTTGGTTACTTTTCAAGAATGATAGTGCTGCCATCTTTAAAGGCCCTAACCAATTTCCGCACCATTTCATTATTCATGTTTTCACCGTACACTTCACAGATTTGGCGATGAATGGCAACTGATTTGAAGCCATGAGCTCACTGCAGAAACGCGCGCGCACTTCGCAGTCGGTAGTATTCACAATATCTGTTTACAATCACGTAAACAGATTTAGACTCAATCTGATGGTTAAGTCCTGGCGTCCGTGGCTTTCCAACAGATGCTGCGACACGACGCAAATGTACTAAACGGCGGCCACAGCGCAGTTGCGGCGTAATTTAAAAAAGAAACTTGCTCTAAAATTACGTCACGTATTTTCAAACGAATACTTGACCGAAATGCGTGCTGCTCTTATTTACAAGCTAAGAACAATACAAGTGTAAAAGATGTGCAGATTATATCGAAATCAGAAGGAGACTTCTGCCGAGGATGAGATCGTAAAGTCAACAACCCTAATATCTAAAATAACTCGTCCCTAGTAAGTTCCGGTCCGCAATAAACTTACATCCGTAATGACGGGATAACCGCTATTTTGTAGTATAAATGACTAAATCCTTACAATCAGGTTGAAGATATTCCTCAAATTTACTGTGAAATGCAAGACTTCAAAGAGTTTATAAAACTAGTCAACGATTTTGTCCATAAATCGAAATCTTTTCACTCGTATGTATTCCTAACATCTCATTGTATTTACACATTTACATGTCGTTGTAGCAAAATTTCATTTCATCTACATCGTGTTGTGACTGTACATCTCATTGCCCCTACGTCTCATGGTATTGTAAATCTATTGGAACCGATGCATTAAGGCTAGAGTGTAGATTTTGTAAATGCACTCATAAAAATACAATGAAACAGGCCATGGGCATATTTCTTCAATGCCGACACTTCTATTCTATTCTATTACATCTCATTTAGTTCCATCATTGCAATGTGTACATGGAACAAGGGCGCTCTAGCGTGGCAGGTGACATGCAGCGGAAGCCGCTCAAGTCGTACGTCAATACGGCGCTGCGTGCTGGGATCTGTTGTAGCCGGGTGTGCCGATGCCGGTGACGGCTGAAATGCTGTATGACGGCTGAAATATGAGGTGAAATTGGGAGCGTATCCACGGTCGTTTACGAAAACCAAATTGTAATTTATGAACGCGAGTGGCAGGCCTACTTCCAATTGGCTAACAAGACGAAGTGCTTGTTTTTGATGCGTGTTTTTGTACATATAGGCTCCGTTATTTAAGAATACTTGTAAAAAACTAGTTAATTTATCTTTTCTCCACTTTAATTTTTTATAGTTAGAAGCTTTCTCGTCAAAATTTAAATTTTTTTAACGAACTTCTTTAAAAATAATTGTCCTGAATGTGTATAACATTTTCTGTAGTAGAATGCTGTGTTTTCAATATGTATAAATATAAATAGACTGCGATAGAAAGATGGTTTCAACATCACCACCACCTGTACAATGCGACCAGGGAATTTTGCGAGCATTTTAACATGCCAATAGAAGACCGTGATGCTTAACCACATCACAGCATGTAGCCAGCACATCCATGCACACTTCACAGCTCCGTTTGTACCGAATAACTCGTCTGCACTACGCCCTCCGGCTGGACGCGAAGGCTCTACTCCGAGGGAGGCCATGAAAAGGACTATCAGCGAGCACAGTAGCGCGTGAAGTGCGATCTCGTGTTCCTGTGCTATCGGTTATTGGAGAAGTGATTCGCTGCCAGTTCGCGGAGCTTCCTTCCTCTTTCTACGCATAGCATTTGCAGAGAAATGTATAAGTAGCAATTCAATTACACTTGACAAATAGTATTACTTAGATATGAAGTGCGAAGGAGCGAGTTGAAATGAAAAATATACTTAAGTTAAATGAACTTCAATTTCAATTAGTTAAACGCTGACGACATGTAACACATGAAATAACTGAACGTATGTTACAAATTCGATCTATGACTTGATATTGGTAAGACCGTTCCTTGGTAGCTTTGACATCTTCCATTTGCTCGCGCAACCTCACGCAGTCCGGCTACGACAAGAATGGTTGAGGCAGCGCTTGTTTTGCTGGAGCAGAGTGGCAATGATGTATGCAAAGTCGATCGGTCGTGCGATATTGCTCAATCTGAGCTAAAAGTGCGCAATAGCTGGGTTTGATATCAGATCTTGCTTGCGATCTTATTCTGAATTGCTAGCAACCGTTGCAGGATTAAAAATACTCGTATCAACAAAAGAACTTTCTTGTCTCCGCGAACGGAATGCTTCTTTTATTACCTTTTAAATTCTCGGTATAATAATAAGTATTACAATCTGATAGCAAACGTATATTCCAGAAGAAATATGGTCATTTGTTTACACAAAGGTAATTATTAATAATAATGTTATTATTATTATTAGACCTGTCTTTGGTGACGAGAAGCTCGCATAACCTGCCCGTGGTTGTTACAGCGTCGTCGCTGCTGGCGGCCATGGACCAGACGGCCGACCCTTGCGACGACTTCTTCCAGTTCGCGTGCGGCGCGTGGAACAAAAAACACATCATTCCTGAGGACCGCTCCTCCATATCCACCTTCGAGGTCATGAACGATCAGCTCGACCTCATCCTCAGAGGTGAGTCGGCTGATAACACTATGGGCTCCAGCAATTTTATTTCAGGTCACGAACGATCAGCTTTTATTTATCTGCAACCTGTGAGTAAGGGCTTTACTACAGAGTGCGAACGGGCAGCTGGATCACATGCTCAAGATTGAGTGTAGAGCTCCAGCCTCATTACCTGAGGTTATGAACGGCCTGCTCGAGATCATCCATATAGTGGCTAGAGACCTAGAATGGGACCGCATGGTTGGTCAGGTCATCTACTGCAAGCCCGATCTCAATCTTACAGGTCAGTGTAAGTGGAACGCCGTGCTCCGTAGCAGTGATGAGGGCAGGGTCATGACATTATGCTATGATATGTGCTAATTGAGCTTCATGCTAGACTTACCAGAGTATGGGCCTGAGCAGTGAATTGAGCAATGGCATCATGAATGATAGGCTCGAACAGTGAACTGCGTGATGGTATCACGAAGAATGGGCCTGAGCAGTGAATTGCGTGATGGCACTACAAATAATTGTCTCGAACAGAGAACTGCGTGATAGCATAAGGAATAGTGGGCACGAATAGTGCACTGTGTGATGGCCCACGTTAAGTCAGCTTGAGTAGTGAAGGAAATGACGCGGTCACCAAGCGTCGTGGCTTGAGTGGAGAATTGCGTGCCGGCGTCAAACATCTGTGGCAGGGCTATAACGGATTGCATGTGCCCATAAAGACTAGCTTGATACTAAAGCGCTGTCTTTGCATGCTATTTGCATGGTTACATGTCAGGATAAAATAAAGTAATATGCGTTTAAAAATTACTTTTTAAAGGCAACACTTCTAAAAAGGCCAGTATCTCCGATATTACACATGTACAATGAAATTATCTCCGATATCACACATGTACAATGAAATTATCTCCGATATTACACATGTACAATGAATTTCTTATTTTAGTTTTAAATATTCTAAAAAAAATATTTATTTTTTTAAATACACATTTTTTAACTATTTATTCTGTCAATTGATTCAAGCATTGTCTCCGACTTTACGCAAGTGTGCAAAATTTCTGATCGATTGCAGAGGTAGAAGTGTGTTAACTATCGATTGTAAGATTTGTAGCAGACAAACAAACAACAAGAAGTGAAGTTAAAGATAAGTGTTGCAATAACTAACAACGGTCCTCGCTTGTGACTGACTGTAGAGCGAGAACCGTTGAAGAGACTCGATTGTGTTATATGTTGACTTGATTTGCTCTTTTCACATTAATTGCCCCAAGTTCTGATGTGCCAGCACGCTCCTTCATGTTATTATTAGTCTGTGAAAGTTATCGGTATCGACGTATTTTTTTCGATTTTCATTTCGAAGAAGGCACCTTTAGTCATACCGACACAATTGGAAATCCCGACCATCTCCTAAAGTATCAACTAACTTTCATTCTTAATTTCGTTGTTGGAAATACAACTTTCGGACCTCACGCTCTCACTAACTTTCTTACTCACTTCAAAAATTGTAACTTTATATCCATAAAGCTCGCAAGTTTCGCTCGCGACTTGGAAACATTTCTCGGTTTTAGATCAGTTTATCGCATACGGACGAAAAAACTGGTAAGTCGTGCCGATTCAGTTGTATTTTTCTTCGCAACTTCATTACAATAAAGTTATTTATTGATTGCTGGAGCTGGAAGAAGGTTCGAGTAGATAAAGGCAAGTTATAACCGCTTGACTCGATTAAGTATTATCTTTGCGCTGCTAAATTATTTATAAATACAAATCTATTTAAATTGAGACATCACTTGACTTTGATGTTTTGCAGATCTGCTTCTGGAACCCATGGCTCCTGACGAAGGTGAAGCCACCTTGAAGGCCAAGAAATTTTTCACTTCTTGCATGAACACCAGTAAGTGCAACTTGTAGTTGTTCGTCTTGATATGTTTTGTATCTGTAACTGCATACTAAAAAACGTACATCTTTTATGCGAAGTAGTGGAAGATCGATTATTTTTCCGCTTACTGCTGTAGATGTAAGAGTTAATTTGTTTGGATTTGTATAGTCTAATTCAAATTTGGTATTTTGGTAGTCCAATAATTATTTGTGAGCCCTAAATTTTCGAGCGCAACGCGTTTTTTTGTGGCTATTTTACCGTCAGTAGCTCTGTTTCGAATCGAAATAGATTTTCATTGAACGCGATGATAATTAATTCAATGGTCAACTTTTGGGGAGCTTGAATATCTGAGTGAAAGAAAGGAAATAATTAGTGTAAATAAGTTTGTATCCTTGGCGACTGACTAATTATTAGAATAGAATAGCGGTTTCAGTGTATTAGGCCGTGAGCCTGTCGCCGATTCTCAACATCGCAGAACATTCACAGCTTATTGCAGTCTCGAACACGCAATTCACTGCAACAATTCTGCTTCGCTTAACCGCCCGGCTTCCTCGCAGATTCTGACCAGAAACTGGCGCACAGAGCCTGGGATCGAACCCGCGCCTCTCTGCTCCAATCCTGGTACTCTGAACTGTAACCACTGGGCCATTATATTGAGATCTTTTGGAGTCAGATCGAGCAGAAGAGTTTAACTTGTTGCGAACGCTGGGATTGCGAGCTGAGGTCGGGTAGATCTTGCAGAAGAAGATTCAACTGGATTATTAAACATGAGCTCACGTAAAATTAACGATTTTTGACCCTCATAGATTCACGAATATTTGATTATAAATAATGCGCGTAGACTAAAAACAGGGAACGAATTATTCACGGTAGAACTTTGCAGTATATGATTAGGTGTTTGCAGAGTTCAGACATTCATTTAAACCGAGTGCCCGCATTTATAATTTAGAACTTTTTTCTAATTTCCGGAACTTGATCTAACTTACGAGGCATATTTTTAGCGCATTTTCTCATTCATGAAAAAAGAGGCGCTACTGTGCTCGTCATGTCCGTCCGTCCGTCTGTCCGTGACTTCATGTTTTCGTCGACGAGAAAATGCGGCTTCTGTCACTCACTGCAGTGAGTACTGAGTTATATTTTTTAAGTCAGTACCGTTTGGAATTAAAAAAATACATGCAAAGATATCGCAATAATTTAATTTTTACATGAGAGCCTGTACCTTAATCGTTTTTTCTACATAATTTCCGTGAATTTTGAGGCACTTGTCATAACGTGGCACCAGTTTTTGAGTACCCTTCTGAAAAAATTCTGCCGCCTGACTTGTTAACCACTGCATCACAAATGTTTTGACGTTATCGTCTTGAAGACGCTGACCGCCCAGGTGTTTCTTCAAGTGCAGTGTGATGCATTTGATGCAGTGTGATGCATCACACTGCACTTGATGCATCAAATGCATCACACTGCACTTGATGCATCAAATGCATCACACTGCACTTTTCATTTTTGATGCATCAAATGCATCACACTGCATTTTTCATTTGTGATGCAGTGGTTGACTAGTCAGGCGGCAGAATTTTATCAGGAGGTATTCAAAAACTGGTGCCACGTTATGACAAGTGCCTCAATATCCACGGAAATTATGTAGAAAAGTAGATTAAGGTACAGGCTTTCATTTAAAAATTAAATTATTGCGATATCTTTGCACGTCTTTTTTTAATTTCAAATCGGTACTGACTTAAAAAACATGCCTGGTATAATTGAGCTCATGATAACACCTCGTTGCTTTCCTATAAGAAGTTGTCCCTGACATACATACTGTATGTGATATGAACAGAACTCAATGTGAGCGCACCATCCTTTGAAGGTGTATTTATTTCATTTGGCAAGCATAATTGGAGCTGTTGACGTTTTAAATTAAAAAAGTAATTGTTTTGAAGTAGGCGCCACTCGAGATCATCCACTTATGCCTTTGTTGTGAAATCTCGAGGAGTTAGATTTAGGGGCTTTTTTATTCTATGACACACATTTTCCTTGTTTATTATTGCTATTTTTTCTGATAGGAAAATGTTCCTTAGCATCTAAAAATCTTCCAAAAAGTTTATTCACAATTGTAGCACCGAGAGTAGTTTTTGAAAGAAGGTATCGATGGTTTGTGTTCTGTAGTAGAATTTAAGCAGAGTAAGGAAAAGCACTCTCGAAATTCTGTGCAATAATAAATGCAGAATTGTGAAAAATCTACACGTCGACTTTTTTTGAAGTACTATCGTATTTAGAAGGTTATGTGAAGCCAATTAAATAATTCCGATCATCCATGTTCAGGCGTTTGAATTCGTGCAGTTCGCGATGGATTTGGATTTGTCTGTTAGGTTTTGGCTTTGCAGTGCATGTGGACGAGACCACCATAATATTTGGCCGAATGGACATTGGACGGTCTTCGTCTAGAATCTTCGTATTTTCGGAAACAAGGCAACGCGACAAATTTCTAGGAAATTTTCTGAGCGCAAAAATTTTATATTTGCTGTAGGCAAGATATTCTGGTCTTTAAAAACATTAAATAAATTTGGTTCATCTTCGTTACCGGTTATAGAAGTCTTGGGTTCATATACTTGGCATGGGCCAGAACGGCGGTTAGCAAAATATTATTAAGGAAACAAATAATACGCAGATTTCATGATGGCAAGTTAGTGATCAGAAATTTCCCTGAAGTTCATTCTTGGCTTTGAGGTTCAGTAAGTGTACGATGGGGTAGTGCTTTCGTACATCATTCAATTCTTGAATTCATTCCAATCACTTTGGATAATCGAATTTGGTGCAGAATTGAACCAACTACACAAACTGATCAAGTTCCGCTGCCTACTGATGCACCTCATCAAATTCTGGCGCCATCGCTGCATAATCGCGTCCAGGAGAATGCAATTTGCTTTGTGGAGTTTTTCGAGATTTTTTGCGCTGTTGTCAAACCCGATGAATTTCTGTTTTCAGCATGGACCTTCTTAAGGAGTGGTTCATGGCGATGTGCAGAGTAGGCAACATAGTGCGTGCGTTGTTGCGATCTTTCTAAAGGTTTATATTTGCGTTCTGTTGGAGCGTTCGGCTCCAACAGAATCGTTTTATGTTGGAACGTTCGGCTCCAACTGGAGCGTTTTATGTTGGAGCGTTCGGCTTCAACAGAAGCGTTTTATGTTGGAGCGTTCGGCTCCAACAGAAGCGTTTTATGTTGGGCGTTCGACTCCAGCAGAATCGTTTTATGTTTGAGCGTTCGGCTCCAACAGAAGCGTTTTATGTAGGGGCGTTCGGCTCCAACAGAAGCGTTTTATGTTGGGGCGTTCGGCTCCAACAGAAGCGTTTTATGTTGGGGCGTTCGGCTCCAACAGAAGCGTTTTATGTTGGGGCGTTCGGCTCAAACAGAAGCGTTTTATGTTGGAGCGTTCGGCTCCAACGTTTTATGTTGGGGCGTTCGGCTCCAGCAGAAGCGTTTTATGTTGGGGCGTTCGGCTGCAACAGAAGCGTTTTATGTTGGGGCGTTCGGCTCCAACAGGAGCGTTTTATGTCAGGGCGTTCTGCCCCAACTGAACCGTTCTATATTGGAGCGTTCGACGCTAATAGGAGCGTACTATGTTGGGGCGTTCGGCTACAATAGAAGCATATTATGTTGGGACACCGAAGTATTGAGCACCGTAGTGTGTACGGTAAAGTATTAAGCAGACTGCAAAGTTTACCGCTGGTCGATACTGCCGTCCTCGCTCGATGCAGACGCAGAGTCAATTTTCTCGTCAATTTCCTGGAGCAAAATGTTGACGCTCTGAGTTAGAGCGATGATTGTTTCCTGGCGATAGGCGCTTTGAGCTCTGAGACGGGATTGCGTTTTTGTTTCTTCTTTGCATTAGCGGATGAAAGCAAACAAATTTATATGCATAGCACTTGAGTACGCATGACTGCAAGTTGCTTTGGGAAGCTTTTTTAGTTACATAAAGCTCATCATATCATCATATTGTCGATTCAATTTTGGACCTGATAAAAACCGTAAAATAGTAAAAAGTTTTGCTTCAATTTTTACTGACAAATCTTTTAAATGTAAAAAAATATTTTGCATTAGTATAAATTTAAACCAACTTTTGTCAAGTTTGCGCGCCATCTGCAACACCGCGCCGTGGTTCAATTTACACCGGTATGTAGGAGAACCTATACTAGCGTATAGGGATGAATATATGTTATGTAAACCTATTTTTATATGTCCAGCGAAAATTTTTTCTGCTTGCTGTGCTGTTACACTCAATGACTTGTTATATATCTGTGCATTGTATTGATGAATTTGTGTTTCATCAGTAACATGACGCGCTCAATTTTTGCGCGATGCCTTGTATTTCTTCAGATTTTTTCTTTGTTATTTATGTTGCCAAAATACTCGTACTTCTACAGATGCCTCCATTTTCCGAACATAGGCCTCATATGCCTCTAGTTTTCTTTCATGATTAAGTGTTTTCCGGCCGCGCCTCATGCGCCTCGTAGTAAAACAATTGTCATATTATCGCAATAGCGACACGCCTCTTGCACGCAGCACTCAAATCAGGGTAAGCAATGCTCAAAAACTGCATCGCAATTTGGACAAACTTTCACTCACTTCTCTGAGTGATCACTTATTTGCCCGACGCAGGTCAGATCGAGGTGGTGGGCGACGAGCCGCTGAAGGAGGTGATCAGGTCGCTGGGCGGGTGGCCCGTCATAGAGGACAGCTGGCAGGAGCCTAACGTGAGCATCGAGACGCTCATTGGCTGGCTCAGAGGCCGCCTCAACCAGGGCACCCTCATCGAGCAGTGGGTCGGACCTGATGAAAGGGTTGCCAGTGAGGGATTACGGTGAGAAGTGGTGCCGACGTTTGCAGGGTTGTCAACAAGGGATTGCGATGCATTCGAAACGTACATTGCGGATTCAAACAGTTAATCAAACTGTCAAATCTCAATCTTTTCTGCTTACGTACGTGGGCAGTCATGGTGGCAAACCAACAATTTTTGAAAGAAGTTTATTCATCCTTTACTACTTTAAGAGCCAATACTGCCAATTGTACAAAAAATTTAATTCATTTAATTTTGTTGATCAAGTTCTTGCGCCTGAGCTCTTCTACGTGAAAGACAAATTAGGTATCGTTTAAAAAATTACACATGATATTCATGTCTATTCTAATGGTGCGGATCTAGTTACCATGAGCGTCTGCATATGTGGATGTAATAACACGTTGAGTGCGATACAAGAGTTGCCAGATGGCCTAAAAAACGCAGAGAAAAAGGCCGAAAAGGCACGAAATTCAATATCCGATAGTAAATTTGTAAGTTGCGGTTCGAAAATTCAATTTTAGTTATTATGGTAATTTGTAAAATACAAGAAGAGAGTACAACCGTCAGAACTTATTGCCCGCCCACGCAATTGAAAAAAACTAAATCGCGGAATTTGAAAAAAATGAAAAACCCTCAGATTCACCGGTGGGTCGTATGACTCGTATCATACTCAACCTGTTAAGGATTAAAACTGAAAGTCCAGTCTCAATTCTGTCTCTTAATTAATTGTAAGTCCAGTCTTACTTCTGTATCAATAACGTTTGTATACTCCACCAACTCAGGAACCTGTGTGCTACCACGGTCCCCTTAGATGTTTCTGACTCACATAATGCGTTCCCACATTAGTGGCTGAAACTAATTCCTAATTAACTTGGACTTCGTTGATGGGAGTAGGTCCAGAGTTAGGAAGAGATGCGTGGTGCGTGTACGAGCTAAGCCAGGATCTGTCTTGCCTCAGTTAGACCAAATGGAGCTGGGGCTGCCGGACCGCGAGATGTTCCTCAGCGGCCAGTCCCTCGAGCCTCCGCCCTACCTCCAGGCCTACCTCAAGTTAGTAACACGCATTATCTTATATTGTATCACTCATATATCACTACTCTTGTAGTTTGCGTATAGTTTAACACGTTATGCACGAAAAATCAAGTTGGTAACTTGTTACCTTATGCTATAAAATATTTAATGTTATATAGCAGCGTTACTATTTGTGAGGCTCTCGCATAGTTAAACACGTTACTTGCTTAAGCAGATTTAACAATATTCCTGTTAACTTTTCATGCACACGAATAGTCAAGAAGAGAAAGTTAACTAATAAAAGTTAAGACAATTTTTGCTGTCGAAACTTCTTAAGTTAAGTCAATTTTTGCTGTCGAAAATACTACATCTGTTACAATGGTGCATTGATACGCATCAATTTTAAGTCAATGTTGTTGCACAATGTTGCTACATGGTCTAACACGCGGAGAGCTTGTAAAACATGATTAAAAAATTATGCAGCATTGTAGGAGCAAATAAAGTTCTAAAATTGTGTTAGAAACACGGACAAGTATGTAAATTTTGCTATAATTTTGGTCTTAGCGTATGAAAAATGTCGTTGCTTGGAAGCGTTGCTGCAGGTCACGTTGAATGCTCCACAAGACTGATGGCATTGCAGCTACAAATGAGGGCTCAACACGAGATTGCTTCTTGATTGGCGCCTCTAATCGCGTATCAGCGAAAGAGTGGCTGGTTTGCTGCTCGCATTATCGCCCTCCAATTCGTGCCGTGTTTTGAACTCATTTCCTCGACGTGTTGCCTCGTGAGGCTAGGTCGCCAACTGCGCAGTTTGCTGTAGCACTGAGGCCGGGGTCATACAAAGAATATTTAAATGATTTTTGTATTTATTGAATGCAGAGAAATCGAAAAAAAGATGCGTGAGAATCTCGTGCAGGTACATTTGTTAATTATTAAGCAAATGACTACTCGCGACGGGAAGTGGAGTGAAAACAATGGTAAAAAAAGTAGTTCAGAGATCTGTTAATTATATTTACATGGGGAGCATTAAGTGATAATAATTGATCTATGATTTATCTTCTATTGCACTTCTTAGTTAGACATTTTAAAAATCTTGACCACGCCTTCAACCTACCACGAGCGAGTCATGTTTCTCATTTATTGTCCTGAAATTACCAGGGATGCCTCAAAATCTAAATTGAACTCTGCTCCCATCGCTTGTCCAGTTTTGATCCATTGGTCTTGGAGTGTTAGTGTATGTGTACCAACTTGTATATATCACGAAGTATGTGTACCTGCGTGTATATTAAAGTGTTTATTGTAGTCTGTGTGTACAGGCGTGTACATTGAAGTGTATCATAGGAATGCCTGGAACGAAATGAATGCCGCCCTCGCTCCTTGAGACATGCCTGAGGAATATTGCTAGGTGTTAATTAATTCATGCGACATCCCTTAGAATAATCCATAGGAGCGAGGAGGAATTTGCTAGTCTCGAAATAAAGCGCTGTGCAAGACAGTATCTTTAATATTGTCCGCGCTAACTTCATAGGAATACTATTGCAATGGAAACCATCATTTGTACACGTATATGAAGACCGAGAATTGGAACATTTGAGTGACAGCTGTTAACTTCTTGTGGGCAATTCTTCAGGAGATACGTCAGCCATCAACGGATTTTACGAATATTAAAGATTTAAAAGAAATTTCATATTCGTATTCATTTATGATCATTGTTTTTAGTTCAAGGTTGGTGGCAGAGTGGCTCAGTGGTTNGAGTTGCGAGTTCGAGACCGCAACAAACTGTGAATATTCTGCGATGTTAAGAATCGGCGACAGGCCTATGGCCTAATAAACGATGAAACTGCTATTATTATTATTGTCATGAATGAGGCTTGCTGTGTTCACAGGTTCATGACGGATGTAGCGGAGCTGATGGGGGCGGACCGAGAGAGCGCGAGAAGCGAGTTCGAGCAAGTCATCGAACTCGAGATCAGACTTGCAAACGTGAGCGTCTCCTACGAGAACGCAATGAGAAAATCGGAGTGAATGTGAAAAATTTTACTTAAATTTCATTTATAGTTCTGGTGCATTCGGTCTCCGTAGAATGTGACTATTTTAACCTTGAATTTTAAATTTCCGCTATGAAAACCTACACAGACATTGCTTGATTGAATAAATATAACAGTTTGGTATTTTTCTTCTGTAAAATTATGAGAAACTAGCTTAGAAACTACAAACAATATCGGGCTGAATTTTTGTCTTCTGCCGAGTTAACAAGTTAAAGGAGGTACCGATGAATGTTACTCTGATTTACACCTTTGCCAATGAACTCAGGGATAATATTTGCCCTAAACCATTTATTAAAAAAATGCAAATTAGGAGAAGGTTGTTGCTGTGCAGGCGACGGTACCCGAGTCAGAGCGCCACGACACAGGCAGCAACTACCTGCAGCTCAGCCTCAGGGACCTCAAGACGGAGGTGCCCGGGATCCTGTGGGACGATTACCTTCGGGCGTTCCTTGGGTCTGATCTGCGCGAGACCGAGCCCATCGTGGTCTACACCATGCCTTTCCTCAAGAGGCTCGGCCACATCATGTCATCTACGGACAAGAGGTGCCTTCGTTAAGAAACAAAATACCATAGCTTGATGTTGATCACTACACGTCATGAGAAGTTGTCGCTATTCGCTTTTTGTAGTTTCATCGAGAAAACATACATCGAGATTTGCTGATATCTTCTTCGTTCTTCTAGTCATCGTAGTAAATTTTTCAACGACTGATAGTATAATATCGTTTATAATTAACACTGAGATAAGATTGAAATATTGAGTCATATTATTTAGAATAAAATTATGCAATTAAAAACTTGTATCACAAGTTTCCATAACCTATTTTTGAAGTCGATAGTTTGTGCACTCTTCCTCTGGCGCTTATTTTATAAGTGCTAAGCAGATGTGTCATTTTATTTAGCGCCTGACGCGAAGCATGTGGTCACAGAGTGCTGTGGAACTATGCCATGTGGCGCATGGTGATGAAGGTGACGCCGCACCTGACGCAGGAGTACCAGTCGCGCAGCCACGAGTTCCAGACGGTGCTGGTGGGCGTCCAGAGCCGCCGCAAGCGCTGGAGCCTCTGCATCGAGTCCACCAACAAGAGGCTCGGCATGGCCGTCGGGGCGCTCTTCATCAGGGATAACTTCAACCACGAGAGCAAGGTGAGCTGCCGCGGCAACATGGGTGGTAGAATGCCAGCTTGAGGAGCCCTTACTACTTGATGCCTCGTGCATAGACCTGCACTTCATATGATCACGTCACCACGAGTGCCAGTCCCGCTTGCTGCTTGTGCAGCGGGCAAAAATGTGCATCATTTTTTGCACAATTTGGTTAAAGAACCATTACTTTTCTTCCCGAGTTTATGCGTGATAACCTGAACCCACGAAATGACAGCGATGAGAGGTTGCCACGTGCGCCCTTCGTCAAAAATATTGTCGGATACATTGACTATCAAAAGCGGTGGCAATTGTTTTTATTGTGACAAATATGTTCGTTTTAACCTCTCACGCTTCAAGCTCGACACTATGTAATGGTCGGCAGCTCCGAGTCCGCGTCATCAAATATCGCTGCATCGAACGTATGTTTGTGTATAAGTATGTGAGTTAAAGGGGGCTTACGGTACGCATAAGCGAACATGCAGAATAAATGTGTTATTGAGCAGGCAACGGCTCTGGAAATGATCCACACGCTGAGGGAGGCGTTCTCAGAGCTGCTGGAGGAGAACGAGTGGATGGACGACGAGACGCGGGCGGTGGCGCGGGAGAAAGCCAACGCCATGAACGAGAAGATCGGCTACCCCGACATGCTCACCAGCCCCGAGCTGCTCGCGCTGGAGTATGAGAACGTGAGTGTGTCGGCGCGTCTACACAGATCCCTTAGACTTGCTTTTTCTTTGTTTAAACTGGCTGTTTTTCACAAAATTAAAAAGTGAAATAGTGCAAATTAAAAGTTTTTTATACTAAATTCAATTCTATTTTACGGCTTTTCGTTATCAGCAAAGTAACGGCGAATTCGTGTTCAGCAATGAATATTTTTAATTTTTCTACTTTCTGTGCGCCTGATTTTCCTTCTTTCTTTACTGTTGACATGAATCTCTTTCCCTGCAGCTGACGATTGTGGAGGACGATTATTTGGGCAATATCTTCCGCTTCATGGAGTTTAAGGCAAACAAAAACCTGGGGCGACTTCGACAGGAGGTTAATAAGTCCAAGTGGTCGACAGCGCCCGCCGTCCTTAATGCCTTCTATAACCCTAACTTTAACGATATTGGTAAGGGCGGTCAATAAAATAGAAATATTTCATCTAAAAATTTTCAAATGAATAGAGCATCTGCTTCTTAAGTAACGTCTTTATTTTGTGGTCAACGTGTGGCTGATACAAGATGTCAATGATCGGATGGCTGAGATGATATGTCATTGATCGTATGGCTGAGATGATGTGTCATTGATCGGATGGATGGCTGAGATGATATGTCATTGATCGGATGGCTGAGATGATATGTCATTGATCGTATGGCTGAGACGATGTGTCATTGATCGTGTGGCTGAGATGATGTGTCATTGATCGTGTGGCTGAGATGATGTGTCACTGATCGTTTGGCTGAGACGATATGCCATTGATCGTATGGCTGAGACGATATGTCATTGATCGTATGTCTGAGACGATATGTCATTGATCGTGTGGCTGAGATGATGTCACTGATCGTATGGCTGAGACGATATATCAATGATCGTATCTCATGCGAATCGAACAGTTAGGACGACCTTAACAATATAACAGACCTAAATGCTATGAGTCAACACGCTTGAAATCTTATTGACCTTGGCTTAGATGATTAATAGATCTCATTTGGACCTCTCAAACAAGCTTGTGGGACTTGTCTGCAGGTTTTTATTCAGGCTTCTTTGACGTACAGTCTATGTATCGTTGTCCTAACTGAGGAGATCAGAAATATCGTTGCGATTGTAACTGTCTCTGTTTTATCATTGGCGAACGCTTTGGTAATCTTTAGCAGACCATCGGCCATCTATAGATAAGTAGTCGGGTAGTTCAATTTTCGGTTATAAATTGTTAATTTTCGGACGTCACGGCATCAGAAGTTTGGCGGACAAGAAATCTCCAACCAGCGTTGCACGCCACAGGCAATCTTTCCGCGAACTTTCTGAGTTTAGATTTTCAGTACGTATTGCACATATTTGAAAATTTAAAGCGGGAACATTCATTACACTTCTCATTATTTTACAGATCATGCCACCTATTATAGCACAAATCCCGTTGTAATCTGCACCTTCTCATTTCAATTTGTATACGATTGGAATGCGGATGTATACACTGTATTTCAGTCGCGGTATTGGTATTTAGAACGCAGAAAGAAAGCTTCCTTCTATATCTCTCAATCTCATGGTTTTCTCCCCAGTTTTCCCGGCTGGGATCCTGCAGCCTTTGTTCTACTCGCAGCATTTCCCAAAATCTTTGAACTACGGCGGCATAGGGGTCGTGATTGGTCACGAGATGACGCACGGCTTTGACGACAAAGGCCGACAGTTCGACAAGAACGGCAACCTGAAGCAGTGGTGGAACAACCGCACCATCAAGGCCTTCAGGTGGGTTCTGGTACTGCAATTTCAATATGAGTGACATCCCAGTTGGTTCATGCTGATTTTATCCTGAACTTTTGATGTACCATATATTAACGCGAAAAAAATCGTGGCTGTGTTTGTGGGTTGACTTGCATCTATATCAGTGGTCATGTGGTACGTGCTTGCTAAGTATAAAATATAGATAAATTTAGAAGCACACTGGACTTTTATTATAAATTTGAGTCATACAAAAAATACTTTCGTCTCTGACTCTGCGATGATTTTAGTCTTTGTCTCTGTTGGATGAATGCTCTGTTTCTGTTAGCTGAATATTTACACTCGTTTTACTTACGTGCAGCTGATCATAGAAATTTGAAGAAAATATGACATTTCAACTTGGTCCATTACCAAATCCCCGGTCATGAATAACCGAATTGAACTAATCGATTTCACTTCACGTGTCAATCTTCAGTAACGGACATGCAATTTTCTGTTCTAATCACAACAACATGCCATTGACTTATAACAAAGTATAAAACTTAATAATATAAAGGCTAGACATGAGTGACTAAAACGAGTCTAACAGGGAGCGGGCACAGTGCATCATCGACCAGTACTCGAAGTACAAGGTGGATCAGGTGAACAAGTTCTCGGACGGTCGCATCACGCAGGGCGAGAACATCGCCGACAACGGCGGCATTAAACAGGCATACAGGGTGAGAACAGCTCAAGAATTTAGTTCTGTCATGATAATGAATAAGTTTTAGTGTTTCTTACTTGATTTCAATAGTTAAATTGAACTGAAATCTTGTTGGCACCCAATTTTTCGCTTTGTTTCGTCTTGGTATATTATTTTCCATGGCCGATCTCACTGATATCAGCATCATATCTTTAGTTCGTTGAGTTTGAAGATAGTGTAACGCATGAAAATATAAAAATGTGTGGTAAACTGTTTGAATGATGAATACTTCATCGACTGTTGACAGTGCAATATGAACTCTACAATCTAGCTTATTTACTATTAACTATTATATTATATTATAATATTATACTATGAAATTACTATTAATTACTGTGAAATTAACTGCAACTCGTCCAGGCCTACCGTCACTGGGTGGACCGCAACGGTGAGGAGAACTTGCTACCAGGCATCGACCTCACGCACGACCAGCTCTTCTTCCTCAACTACGCGCAGATCTGGTGCGGCTCCATGCGGCCAGAGGAGACCAAAATTAAGATGCTGGTGTCGGTACACTCGCTGGGACCCATCCGAGTCCTAGGGCCTCTCTCTAATTCATATGACTTTGCACGGGCCTATAACTGCCCGGTCGGTAGCAGAATGAATCCTGAGAAGAAATGCTATGTGTGGTAAATGTTCGTTGTGTACAATAGTGATAGTATTCGTGGTCGTGAATTTAGAGTAACATTACGTCATCCGGGTAGAGAAGTGTACTTCAATTTCCCGAAAAATCGAAGAATTTCTCGTTTCAGAAATATGCGCGCAAAACAAAAATATTCGAAACTAATCCGGCTGTTGAGTGCCCGTGCTTTGATGTACGCGGGAGCTAATTAAGCCATACCTCTAGTCCTGGGATAGAATTATTTAGTAGAATCACTGTACAGTTATCCCGTCGGCAAGCTCATCGATTGCAGTAGATTGGTTCGGGCAAATTTTATAATGCAGCAACTCGATCGCGGGTCTCCGAGTGCCGCTGGAATTGATACGTTAGATGAACCCTTCGTTTTGTAAGCGGTATAGTCCCATTACATGGATTTTAGTCGTCACTAAAATACAATTTGTTTCGTGCCTGAAACGATCAGATATCAAAGCATCGATTCATGATCGATTCTTTGCCAAATCTTCCGTTGCCTGGAGACGTGTGTATCCTAAAGAGTTTACGAAAAAGCATTTGAAACGAACGGTAAATGCAACTCGAATATTGCCTAGGCTTTCTAATTATAATGAGAAGTTTTCAGAATCCGGTAATGATTATAATTGAGGAGATAGAGGGATTGACCTGGGAACATGTGAATGAGCGAGAAATACTACAGTCCCGGGAGAATTGTGTTCCAGGAGTAATCCTAATAGGTGATCCTCTTCTTAACAAATCCTACAACCAAGTATTAATCAACCATGATAACTACACCAAGACGGTAGATCAAGTTGCCCGTCTTTGCGTCTGAGTTCTGTAGTTCGGTAACCGTGCAGCCTGTCGGCATCAAGCGATGCCCTGCTGACCAGCCCTCGCCTGCCGTTCATCAACTCGTAAATTGATTGAAATCAATTTGTAAATTGATTGAAATCAATTTGTAAATTGATTTTAAATCGATTTAACAAATTGATTTTCATGACCAAATTTAGTTATGTTCATTTAGATCGTGAAAATATATGTTCTGCGGGGAAATTTTTTTGTAGCGACTTGTCTCAAATATGGTGAAAATATCAGCAGTTGCCTATCAAACGATCGGGGCAAATACCCGCTTTCGTTTTAAGCAAATTTGTGCATCGTAACAATCTCTGTGATGACCGCGTTGAGTTTCATGAGTGAATAATCTCAGCAGAATACACTAGTCCGTAAGGTCCCAGAGAGCTATTAGATTTGGTTGCACAAGCGCTGCAAGTTCGGCAGTCAATACTTATTCCTCCAGTCGTCAGGAGGCTGGCGCTGACGACAAGCATGACTGACGCTGCCAGCATACGTCATGCTAGAGTCACGCCAGAACGCTTAGATGTCTCAAATCAGCAATGCTGGAAGGCAAGCTTATCAACGAGTAATCGATATCAGCAGGAAAAATAAAACTCATCCAGTGGATTAAGTGTATTGCAACATTTGGGACTGCTTATAGTTCTTTGGGAAGAAGCTAACACGTTACGTTCATAAACGTCGACGTGCCAATATTAACTAAAGTCTTGGGTGATTAGCGTTGCTTGGCTACAAACACTTAGCTGTGTTACCTGGCGGTCACGAAGCTGCCAAATCTACCTATACCTATAAAAATATTGCTTACGTAACTGAAGTTTAGATATTCATTCTTACACCAATGAATAAGATGTATTTTCTTGCCTAATCCCTAAGGCTATAATTTCGAGTTCAATGTTAATGTTTAGGACAGAGTATTTGCCCTTCAGACAAACGTTTATCATCACCGAAAATTAGACCGTACGCGTAACTAAATATATTGAGCGTATGATTACCAATGACCGAGATAATTAATTATCACTTCATTTTAGGTGAATAGAAGTGTTAGCACAAATAATAATAAACGTTTAAAAATTACTTTTTAAAGACAACACTTCCAAAGAATCCAGTATCTCCAATCTTACAGATGTACAATGAATTTCTCATTTAATTTTTGAATATTAAAAAAATTAATTTTTCAATTTTTTTAATATATAAATTTTTTAAATGTTTAGGACAGAGTATTTGCCCTTCAGACAAACGTTTATCCTCACCGAAAATTAGACCGTACGCGTAACTAAATATATTGAGCGTATGATTATCAATGACCGAGATAATTAATTATCAGTTCATTTTAGGTAAATAGAAGTGTTAGCACAAATAAAAAGTGACAGGAATTTAAGAGCCCGTGCATAAGATGCGATGAGCTCCTCGCGAGATGAAACTAACTTTCTCAGACGTTGACGATAATTACCATATTAAGGTTTCAATGAAATGAACCAGTGTTTAAGGCTTTAAGCGAATAGTAGCAGAAATTTAAACATTATTTATGATTTATGGCAGGGGATGTACATACTCGCGTTCGCTTTAAAACCATTCAAGCTAAATAATCATATACGTTCAGTAAGAGTAGTTTTATACAATAAAACGTATTGCAGGCACAAAATAACCGATCGAGTGTGTTTATATCATATTTTATAAGAAAAATATATACGAATATGTGCATCTATAACCGTCGTACAAATATTTGAAAAACGTCTATAGATAAATCGTAGTTCTCAGGCGCCTCTTACATCATCCTCAGTCAGGTCAGGGCTCAGTAACACTCAAATAATTTAGAGCTGTAATGCTTATCGAAACATTCAGTGACAAACATCAATGGTATTCTCTTATAAAATATTCTTCCAATCAGCCATATATCAGCCAAGTGTAGGTGCTAAGTTATAAACATCATGTCCATAAATACAATGAATTGACCAACCAATGTGACTTTCAATTACTTCATGAACTAATTTTAAACTAACAGAACATTGTTAAGAGAAGGCAACAATTGACCTCGCGTAGCGGGCAAGTTGCTCGCGACATCAAGAAGTTCATGCCACGCAGTCACGACTTACTAAGCCACCAACCCTCAGCGCCAACGCGGATATTGAACATGTAGCTAGAACACTAGATAGATGACTTTTGCTTCTATTTGTTTTTTAAGATGAATTGCATTAATAACACTAAAGTGCGGCGAAAGAGAGAGAATTATGTAGGTAAAAAATTCAACAGTTCCACTGTACGATTTAAGAAAGTACTTAATGGAAGCAAAATTAAGTTAAGGCACATCCGAGTTAACCTATCTAATACAAGTTCACTTAAAATACCTTAATATCCTCATGGTATAATAATAAATTCTAAAATCTCGAAATAGCAGTAAAATGAGCACCACGGTTAGTTATCAATGATCCAGTTATTCGATACAATCGGCAGGCGCGTTTCAAGCATCAAGCATTCTACGTCCTTGCAGCAAATATTAGTTTTCTCCAGCAACGGAGCAGCTTCAAGAAGTTTGAGTGTATTGGCCATGCCGGTGATGAGGCCATTGTGCCAAAACTTTTTGGCGCGTTTAAAAAATGGACTTTTTAATAGCTTGTCGACAGCATTGTCACTGAGAACATGCGTATACCACGGTTTAAAGCTGACATTTTCCAGCTGAGGAGGTGTTAATAACCACATTAGATCATTTACAAAGTTAGGCATGACTAGATTGGTGATGTCGACATGCAACATCAACGTTTTCAAGGGCAGAGAGCAGTACGGCGAGACACGATTGAGGTCTCCTCTATTGTCGTTGTCGAATTCCGATGTCATGAGCTCTCCTTTGAGATGAAGTTTGCTGAGTTTAGGACAATGTTCCGCAATGAAGCTCAAGAATGAGATGATAGTATCCCTGAGCTCAAAATTATACGTGAGATCAGTAATAGTCTTACCTTTCTTACTTATGAACCATTTGAAAGCGCCAAGATCAGCTTTGCAAATATTTAACTCATCTAATTTCTTGATTGGTAAAAGTTCAGCAAGAATATCTCGGTCAAGACGAGCAGAGTTCGAGAAGACGAGAGAAACGCTTTCAAGTAGTGGACAGGCCTTCACTATGAGGCCCAGCTCTCGTGGCGACAACACCACCATGCACTCGAACCATTTCTGCACGAAAATTGAAAACAAGTTTACGCCATGCAAACAGGAACTGAAATAACAGCCACAGCGGATTGATCTAGGGTATTGAAGAGACCGTCAGTTTGTAAATATTCGGATATTTAAATTCTGTGTTTGGATCATCAATACAAAAATTAAATATTTTAATATATGAGCTCAAACAACAAAAAATATTTGCTTACCAGATTCAGAAAACTTGTGATGCTATCATATCGTTCTTCATTATGGCCATAGATGATGAGGAATGCTATGGCTATGGCATAAGAATCAACCACCATATCGAACTCGTCCAGGTTTGAGAAAGTAGTGAGGACAATTGCAGCAGCTTCCGAATTGTCCCAAGACATTAGAGGAAGTTTCAGGTATTTGAGTTTTTTGCACACGGTTTTTGACTGGTGAGTAAGTCCTTTCACTTGGCTGTATTTTTGTACTTCATTAGGGTTGAAGCCGCTCAGACTTATGAGACCAGCTGAAGTGCACGAGTTGTTCACCACACACAACACTTCCAAGTGATGACAAGTTTTGCTGATGATCTTTAGCACCTCATCATCACAAGGGACCATCTCTAAGTTAATCATGTTAATCATTGTGCACACATTGTTGGTCATATAATGCAACACAGGCTCTAGTCTGTATTCTTCTTTATGATCAAAGTAGCTTGGTTCTACATACATAACAACTTTTTTGTAGTTACTGAAGTCCAGAGAATCAAGAGACTTGGCATTTAGGTGGTTATAAACAATATCTGTTGATTCTTCTCCAAAAAGGTTGGCAAGGCAGGTCCTGTTGTAGATATAGTACTGTGAAGCTGTGACTCCTCCACCACTGCTTGAAGGTTGGTGCTGAAATACAATGAATTGGAGTAGGATTTGATGCAGTTTAATTCAAAGAGTTTGTGAATTGTAACTTTATTGTAATGCAGAAACATTTGTGGAAATGAGATTGTGAATTTATCATTCCAAATAAGTAAAATGTAGAAAAAATATGGCTTAAAAACCAAATAAGAAAATAAGATTACAAATATTCAAATCTATTTATATTCATTGTTCATCCGTAAATACCTCTATTACAAACATACTTATAATCAAACTTCAAGAATGGTGAGTGAAACATGGAGAATTATGGGAAACTGAAGAATTAATGAACTATCTATCAGTCTTGACTATTTTTAGCAGGGTTTCATTGATGTATACGTATACCTATACATGAAATATCCGTTACTGAGCAATAAACTTGGGAAAGTTGATGGAGGCATGCAGCTCACCTCAAAATGTAGTATCTCCTTGATGAACTTATAACAAGGAGATGGAATTACTCTTTTAATGTAACTTTCTACAGAAGAAAAATCTTCATTGGAAAAATATTTATCTAAAGACTGTTTCAAAATTGCCTCAAATGTTGCAAGGCAACTCTGTTCAAGTGTTAAGTCAAAAGGTTTCCTATACCTTCTTATATGCATAGTTGCCTACTTTGCAGACAAAATTTTCAAGCAATAAATGCCACAAAATGGCAAGTTAAGAAAAGGAATAAAAGATTGATCTGAAAAAAATCAACAGTCATTAATACATCTCAACTATATCTAACTAATGGATACCTAAGTTTTAATCATATTTATAACAAACTTTCAAAAAAGAACTAAACTAAACACAAATTGAATGTTGAGAACTTGAGACAAACTTGTCAAGCATTATTTCACAGGCATCAGCATTCTGAGATCCGCAATTACTTTTTTATACAATAGACATCAGAAAACCTCAATTAGTGGATTAGATATTGAATTAAAACTTAGTATTTTTCATGTACATTTCCAAGTAACCAAGTCCAAGCTTTCCAAGGCAGTTACTAATTCAAAAGAAAAAATGCAGCCTCTATTCTTTAACTTTTCTTATAAATGACCTAAATGGGGTCAAATCTCTATCCTGCTATCATAACAAGTCTTGAACTGGTCCACAGGATTCATGACTGGAGTAATGAGAATTGAACATACAGGAGACATTTAACCATCATGCGACAAATAGTTCTGAACTTCTGATACAACTTATGCTGTAAAGTGTAAACTATAGAGTGAACCAGATATTTGTTTTCAAGTAACCCTCTATTCAAGTTAATTGAAAATTAAATTATATAATTTAATCTCATTTCTCTTACGTATCATGATTCCATCACAAAAAAATACATAAATCTATCATGGCTTCAGAACAAAAAATGATAAGAAAAAGTAAAAAATGCTGAATAAATATTTCCAGAGTGTTATTACTGCTGATGAAGATGGGCCTGTGCTTGACTTTCAAGCCTTGACACACATGAGTGCATCTTTCTTGAGGCCCTGTTTTGAAATTGCCCCAAAAAGTCAGAAAATGCTTGGCAAACCTTAATATCTATCAGCAAAGAAGCAGGCCCCAATGAGCTTAATTCACTGATTCTAGCTCAAGCAGCGCAGCAGATATTCTAGCAACTCTGGTGGCACTGGCCACTGGCCTACTTGATTAATATCTTATTTGCTCATTGCTGTTATGGCATTATGGGCATGTACAAGAGGAATGGAAGATGTCAACACTGACCTAAATTTTCAAGATGGGGAGTTGCATGCAACCAGGGTTGCAGGGAACTATAGGCCAGTGGGCCTGACATATCACACATGTCAGATTATGGAGACCATTTTAACTTTTAAGGAGGATCATGGACCACTTATAGACATGACCTGATCATCAATCATCAACGTGGCTTTGCCAGCAGATGATCCAGCATCACACAGCCGGAGCCCAACTGGCCGGAGCACAGCAGGCCCTACTGCAACAGCTACTCCTAACGTAACTTAACCTAACCTAACCTGCGCCGCCTGTTGCGGTAGGGCCTGTTGCGCTCCGGCGCTGTGAAGCAGTGGCCGTGTTGTGCACAGCGGATTTACTGTTAGCCAGAGTTACCCACAGCTCATTGATCTGAGCCTCTGAGGCTATGTGTATTGTGTACTGTGTAGATATTGCATGCTGATGGTTGGCGTTAGGCCCTGGGCCTGTTTACAAGTCAATTTTGTTACCCACGGCTGCGGCGCTGCGCTCCCGTCCAATCTATCTGAAATTTTGCAGACTTGCTCAAAGTCGGAGACAAGGCATGAATCAATTGACAGAATAAATATTTTGAAAATTTAATTTCTTCTATGAATTAAAATAATCAGGTAAGATTTAAATATTCGAAATTAATAATCAGGTTTTTTTAAATATTCGAAATTAAAATTAGAAGCTCATTGTACATTTTTTACATTGGAGACACTGGATTTTTTAGAAGTTTTGTCTTAAAAATTTGATTTATAAACATAGGCTATAGCCAGTATAGGCCTATTTTTTAATGGCTCATATTTTATCAGTTTATTGTTCTAAACCAAAAATAGCAGGTAAAATGTCACCAGTATCAAAGTTGTCTTGCTAAATTCGTTAATTTGAAACCCCCAATGTATTATATGTATCATGTATGTAGGTATTATATATATGTATTATACCCGTATATAACACTTAGATCAGTTGGATGTACACTTCCACGCTTTATAAATCGCATAACATGGAAACGGAAAGCTTAAAATGTTGACGTCGTTAAAAATTATGAAAAAATTCATCGAAATAGTGGTGAGAAGTGATCTATAGACATTTAATTAAAGGTAAAATGAGAGTTCAATTCAAATTAATGCCCTTTCAAGGCAATTTTGAAGGCATTAATTGAAGTTATCTTGACCCAAAGTCACCCTTTCAGAAATAAAAACCAATTTCAGATTTTTTCAGACCCGTGTAATCAAAGTTAAACTTGTAAGAAAAGCAGACTGGGTTACCAGTTTTTTCCGGTGCTTTTTGCGGTCGTTCCTGAGTGACGGATAAATGATCGTTATACGTGTCCGTTTATATGTGGCAATAGGTGACAAATAATTGATCGGGCAGGAGGCGAATAGCCGATCTTATATATATATGAACGTGGCGAATAAGTGAACACTCGCACGTGGCGAATAATTGATCGTATGTGTATGGCGTGTTAGAATAGAATAGAAGTCACAAGTGTCGGCGTTGAAGAAATAGGCCCATGGCCTGTTGCCGATTCTTGAACTTTTCGTGACTTGATTCACAAGGGATCCGGCCTTTGGAACCAGATCTTTCTATAGCTGACGATTGATTGAGATAGCTGCTGGACTTATTGCCTG
>NW_025931635.1:392847-398368 GCF_000764305.2 Hyalella azteca
TTTGCACACTTGCGTAAAGTTGGAGACAATGCATGAATCAAGTGATAAAATAAATAATTTTATAAATTAAATATTTTTTAAATATTAAATTAAACAAATCTTATAACTGATATATGACACACTTTTACCTGTCCAATTGATCTGAAATTTGGCACACTTGTGTGAAGTCGGGGGCAATGCATGAATCAATTGACAGGCTAAATAATTTTAAAAAATTATATAATAAAAAAAATTTGATTTTTTTATATTCGAAAATAAAATGAGAAATTCATTGTACATCTTTAACATTGGAGACACTGGATTCCTTAGAAGTGTTGTCTTTAAAAAGTAGGTAATTTTTTAAACGTATATTATTTACTTCTGCTAACAAAATGAATATGCGATGCGTGGCTGATGGCCGTTGTTGCGTTGTAAAGGCCTGACTCTGGAATGTTGTAGCCGCGCCTCATGCGTCTCAAATTTTTGTACCGCGATTTTCCTTGTCATTTTTTGCGAGCATTCAACAGTTATTCTTGTATTTGTTCTGTTAAATTTGTACCCATTTTTCCATTAATGTTTTTGTCTTTCGGTTTTAGCATTTTCATTTAGAGAAAAAGTCTGTTCATCCTGATCATCCGAAGCGCGTCACTTTCATTCTGTCAGTCGTGAAGCACTTTGCGCTTCACTGTTGGTGAGTTTTTGTGAAAAGTGGTTATATTGTGACATGTAAATTTGTGCGTGATATTTGTGAATAGTTATATTGTGAGATCTAAATTTATGCTGTAATATCTGTGAATTGTAATTATTTTGTTAGGAATATTTAAAGTTGAGTATTATAGCCATATCTTAAGTTTATTTATTATTTTTGTTTGCAGAATCTTATTGGTTAACTACGAACAATAGGTTCAGTACGAGCCATCCGCTGGGTTTTTGGGTTCATTTTGGGTTTATTTTGAGTTCATTTTTTTGTTCTTGATTCTACATTCATCAGTATCCACTAGTGCCTTCGTTACCAATAAAGTGTCAGAAATCCTCCAAGTTCACTTCCCTGCACGGTTAAAGTTTGGCTGTCTGACTGGCGCTGACGTAAGAGCGTTCGGAAGTCACCGTCGCGCTTACAATGTCCCTTTTCAGAGTCCCCACGCCCCAAATCCAATCCAAATCTAACTTATGGCTAATGCCTAATGGTCGACACATTCATTTGAGCAATGCTAAAATAAATTAATTGATTCTCAGGTCGGGTCTCATGTTACAAGGCTTTGTAAACAATGCAACGTGCCAGTAGATGCAGTGTACGTCGATTTTGCCAAGGCATTTGACAGTGTCCCACATGAGCGGCTGTTGCGGAAATTGCATTCTTTGGGAATTGACAGCAATGTACTCAAATGGATCAGAGATTTTCTAGTAGGGAGACGTCAACGTGTCAGTATTAATGGGTCCGTAATTCAGACTTGGCTTCAGTGCGCAGCGGCGTGCAACAAGGAAGCGTTCTCGGGCCTTTTATTCGTTGCGTTTAAAAACAATCTGCCAGAAGCTGTGCCTAGCGTGTGCTCGATGTATGCTGACGACACAAAAATTTATAATGCAGTGAAGAATACGTCGCGAAAAAGTACAGTTACAAGGTGATCTTGACAGGCTGGTTGACTGGGCTGATAAGTGGCAGCTGCCTTTTAACGCTGACAAATGTAAAGTAATTCGCCTTGGCAAGAATAATGAACAGCAAGATTACAGTATGAGAAGACACGGTCGCAACGACAGAGTGATGATGTCGAAGTCGACAAACGCTGACCAGCTCTGGTCCAGCAGCTATCTCAATCAAGCGTCAGTTACGGAAAGATCGGGTTCCAAAGGCCGGATCCCTTGTGAATCAAGTCACGAAAAATTCAAGAATCGGCCAGAGGCCATGGGCCTATTTCTTTAGTGCCGACACTTCTATTCTATTCATTGGTCGCAACCATCTTATAGGCCAGAGGTGGGCAGTAGCGTGCTACATGTGGCGGCCGCTACATATTTAAGTAGCGATACGAGGTTTTGCCGCTACAGCGCTACCGCTACATTTATAGATAAAGCCTATAGATTTTACTTATAATATTATTTAAAAACCAACATAATAAATACATAATATAAATTACAGAATAAAACTATACAAAAAATTTCGGTGTAATGTTGTCAACCTCAGCCTGTTACTAGTGTCAACATGTTAGTTGTTACTTGTTGTTACCAGTTACCACTTACCGGTATTTTTTCATGTTTCAGTTTGCTTAATATTTTTACAGTTATTTTAACACGTTTTTCTTAACCTAGCTTCGCGTTTGTTTGTTTGTTTGTTTGTGGATTTGTTTGTTGTTAACATTGACAACGAAAATTAACCCACTTCTGATTGATCTAGAGATCTGAAATTCAGCATGCAGGTTATTTCCCCCTAACAATTTCAGATACAATGATAAAAACCAGCAATTAGAGACCTAAATTAGCTTAATTGAGTAAAGTATATATATAGTATATATATATATAGTATGACGTGCGGGCGCTACGCTACAATCTAGTGGGTGTAGCGGTAGCGCCCGCTACATTTAGAGCATGTAGCGGTAGCGGTAGCGGCCGCTACATTTCGAAGTAGCGTTGCCCAGCTCTGCTTATAGCACGCAATAACGACATCAGTCTCTGCTTTTAGCTCGCAATCTTGAACATCAGTCTATACATGGTTGAGCTATGGGTCAATGGTTTGGTGCATGCTATCACGACAAGAAATTATTTCTAAGTTAGGGAGAACTAAAAACAGAATCCAGTGAATTCCTCCAGATGATTCAACTTTTCTGCAAATATTCGTCATGCATGAGGTTATGTCTTATGATATATGTTTGTGAATCAGTGCATACATCGTTTTACTGTCGAAGACCTGTTCGGTCTGGCCTACGCTACTAAAAAATGGTGGGGTCCAGGAATAATAATCCCGTCAGCCTATTGTACATCGAGTGGTCTAACTTTAGTTTATGCCAAGCCAATTATAGTGAGATATCAATCATATCTTTCGACAACGCAATTCCCAAATGCGTGGTTGATAACCTAAAAGGGTACTGTCAACAGGCAACACCTGCTCACTGTAGAGCAGGTTGTAACTTCTACGTGTAAATTACTTCTGTGCCTTCATGCCTATTCAAATGCATTTTTCAAATGCGTGGGTGATAACCTAAAAGGGTACTGTCAACAGGCAACACCAGCTCACTGTAGAGCAGGTTGTAACTTCTACGTGTAAATTACTTCTGTGCCTTCATGCCTATTCAAATGCATTTTTTAAATACTCTTAGCTTCGTTTATTTGTTGTTACTTTAAATAAATTCGCTCTCATCAGTCATCACGACTCCTGTTAGAGAGGCACCAGGGGTTCGGGCTCCCTGGACTTGTTCTACCCAGTAAACTCATCTCTCAAGAACAACCATTCTCAGTATTGCGCTTATAGGGAGATATATCCCACGAAACTTGGCGCGGTAATTATTCCTTTGAACACTATTAGCGAGACCTAAGAATTTAATTGGAGTGCGGAGTGGTGACTTACATTGAATAAGTGGTGTATTAGGCGCAGGCCTGTCGCCCAGTCTTAACATCACAGAACATTCACAGCTTGTTGCGGTCTCGAACCCGCACCTCAATACCCCAATCCTGATATACTATGAACTTTAAGCACTGGGCCACCCTGCCCAATCTCTGGGCCACTGGTTGATTCACCTTATTTTATCTCCGCATCCTCTATGTTAGATATTTCACGAGATAGGCTATCGGCGTTGTACCTCAGACCTGACGAAATCATTACTGCTTTAATAAGCACTACTGTAGCGAGCCATTCCAAATATTGTATACAGTAGTATTCCAGATGTTTCATTCTAGATCTTTACCTCGCTTTGTGTTCTAGGTTTCAACCCGCTGCACTCCTCGAAAGACGACTGAAGAGAAAAATATACAAGCCGAAATGTCTTCGAGGTTAGTCTGACTCTAGTCAGGAGATACTTCAACATTACCATCATATTGTTGTATTTCTAGTGTACGGCCTGTTTAAAGGTCTACGACATCTCTCAAGTGTCGTTAATTTCGACAGGATCGTAAAATAAACATCGGCTTGAACTCATTCTTTAGTCGTTTCAATCGTCCACGAACCGTAGGGCTCGTTGGCAGAGATCTTGTAGGGTTTTCACGTACAGTCACTCTTCAAGCTTAGGATACGTTAGTTTTCTTCCTATCTCAAGTTGAAGTGCGCGAGATATTACGTCGTATTCGGGCAGTATTTTGCAAATCGTGCTAGAAACGGTGTTTAGAGAAGGTGTTAAAAAGTAAGCATTGTTGAGATTTTATTTAACAAAATAGAAAAATTAACCCGCGCAAAAGTATTGGATACAATATTTGGTTACGTATCCTTTATTGTGTTGTACAGCTTCCAGCCTCTTACTATAATTACAGAAGTGTTTCTTGCATAAATCTGCAAATATTTTGTCTTGATTCTGTCAAAAAACCTTCCGTTGCTGGATATTTGGGTTCCTTTTGTGAACATATAGCTTCAACAATTTCCACAAGTCATCGGGCTCGCCTAGCCACCGCGTTACTACACCGCCATGTTTGTTGCACACTGGCGCTTTACCTTACTTCTTCGTTCCTACAATTTGGAGGTTTTGTTGGCATTGGAGAAAGAAAGGGCAAAGCTGAAATTATTGACTCAGATTGAGCTATTGTTAGAAACTCCTTCTTTCAGCGAGAGACCAGTATTTAGGAAAATTGTTAGATATTAACGATGTTAATCCGTATACGAAGGCCGGCAAAGTTGTGGTGTGCAGATTTTGCAAGCCTGCCTCCCGTTTCACATGATGATTTACTTAATTTGGGTTTGGTGTCAGCCAATACCCCGTGCAAGAATTCAAGGCACGCACGACGCTTGAAGCTTTCAATTAATGTGTGGATGGATGGGAGATATACACCCACAAACCAGGCAACTGCAACAACGCTGACCTGTATATATTATTACTTTTAGTTCTTATTCGTGTAGCTTATCTAGTTGCAAGTAACAGATTTTGCCCATGGAAAATATATAGTATCGTATATCATAAATATTCACGGCTGGTAAACTGCTATACGATACGTATATCAGTACCATATGTTAACTGATACGATATACAATTCATTCACGGCGGGTAAACTGATGGAATGCTTTCCATTGTCCAGTTTTTCCAATGCTTTCCATTGTCCCTGCAGTTGTGAGAACGACTGGTACATCCAACAACGGCGCACAAGCGTCCCATGCAAAAACTTCTAAAAGAGACAAGCGCTGTATATTGAACACATACAGTGGGGGGAAATAAATATTCGTACACTTGAAAAATCGTATTTTAATGTATGTAAGTACACAAACTTAACAGGAAAAGTGATTTAAATTATGTATATAGATGCATAGTATTCAAAAATACTATCAAAAGAAATTAAATCTCAATGCAACAAAAAACAATGCAACATGTTCACTTTTCGGGTGAAAAAAGTATTCGTACAAAACAATAAATCC
>NW_025931635.1:398817-407986 GCF_000764305.2 Hyalella azteca
ATCATGTTGCTGTAACGAGCTCTATTAACGGTAACTGCGCGTTCGTTTGCTTCAAAAAAATAAGGTCCAATTATTCCCATTACCGACATCGCACACCAGACAGTAACTCGCTCACAGGTAAGTGGCTTCTGGTGAAACTCACGTGGATTTACACCACACCAATAACGCATGTATTGCTTGTTGACGCAGCCGGAAATGTGGAAGTGAGCTTCGTCACTGAATAAAAAACGACCGCGTCTTCAGGCAGGTTGTCAACCAGCATTACACATGCATTTTGACGAGCAACAAAATCGCGTTCAGTTAATTCTTGCACAACAGCACATTTATTTAAGAAACAAGTTTGGGAACTTTTCCCTTCAGATGCGCACTTTCTGCCTCTACCCGCAAAACTCGCCGCGCAGGATTTTTTTCACATAAGTATATTTCTCTGGCGCACCCTGTACTACTACCACCATTAGCAATATACTGATCGAATATTTGGCAAAATCTCGAACTTTAACTCCAATACTTTTGCGTGTCACTGTAGTTCGCTCCCGCTACTTATTTTGGTGGCCAGTATGGGGACTCAGTCGCGGCGATCGAATCGTGGATGAGCGTATTAATGAGAAGGTGACTCTGTGCTTTACATTCACTGGTAGTGTTCAGAATCATTTCCCGGTATTTTCATTACCTTTTTTCTGAAAGGTAATGAATGGTATTTTTCTGAAAATACCATTCACTGGTATTTTCAGAATCATTTCTAAAAGATTTGAATGTCTACGCGGTTGATGGAGCTGTTGTCGCGCAAGGTAGTGGAGGTTCAGAATATCGTTGCGGAACTGCAGCGCGAGCACTCTACCGTCAACAGAGTTGCTCCTCCACCTCGGCTTGTTCAGGAAGGTGCCCAGCGCCGCACGAACTCACGGACATTAGTTTTTATGAAACTCAAATCGCAAGACCTGCCATAGACATGGAGTTTGAGGTCACGTTTCGGCCATATGCCTGATGAAGCCGTATTGTTTTCTCTGTGGTACTAGTCGCGGTCACCAGCTCGAGGAGTGCCCAGAATTAGCGGCCCCTCCCGTGGAGTTCGAGGATGAACCGTCTTGCCGAGGAACATTGGACAACCTGATGTGTTAACACTTGGCTCTAGGAAACTCGATCAGGCTCTTGGCCTCACTCAGACCCAGGAGCTTGAGAGCTCTTCATGGGGTGACGAGGGGTGAGTAACATCATTGGGGCTCGGGTTTTCTCCTATAGTTACTCGCATTGGATCGTCTTCAGGAGTGCCTATCTTCTCTGACCAATTGGCATACCAAACGTCCCTCAAACTCCTCCTTGGGACTGGACTCCGACCAGCATTTTCTGGTGGGCCTCAGTCCTGTACCTTGGACAGCGCAACGTCCCCGGGATTTACTTGATTGTGTCGGTGTAGTAGACACTTGAGCCTGTTCACCCGCCTTATTCGCCCCCAGCATAACCGCCCCCCCTCTTTAGGTTACACGCGCATATGATGCACCCTAAGGTGGCAGCAAAACTCGAAAGCTTCAGGTAGCACTCAGGATCGAAAAGGCCCTGTCGGTCCGCCCAGTAATTCGCTCTCCTTCAACAACGTTACATACTCATTGCCCTTCATATTATATTGGGTGCTGTTGCTTCAATATCCCAGACGGAGGACACGGCATTTTTCGGGGTGGAAGCGCAGCTGCCAGTCTATCGACCAGGTGTACAGACGGTTCCAGGTCACAATGAAGGGTCTCTGGCAACTGCGTCGTCACTGCGAGCAAAGACCTTGGTACCTTCCGCAAAGAGCTCCACATGACTCCGGACATGGCGGGGCAGGTCGTTGATATACAGAACGAAGCATATGGGACCAAGGACACTCTTCTGAGGGATGCCGCTCACCACATCAGCTGAACTCTACTCCACTCCGTTGACAATGACACATGCTTCTGGTTTTTTAGGAAATTTCAACCCATCCCAGCACTCTCCCCTTTATGCCATGGGCTTCAATCTTTGCCACCATGCGTCGATGTGGAACGCTGTCGAATGCCTTCATGTAGTCCATGTAGATGGCATCTATGGAGCCCCCATCATCCAAGACCTTTGTCCATACATCCAGCGTCTCGAGCAGCTGTGTGAAGCACGAACGCCCTCTAGTGAACTCATGCTGTTTTCTGCTGATGAGGTTGTTTCGGTATAGATGTGCCATAATCTGTTCTTTCACAAGGTCTTCCATACATTTACAGAGGACACTTGTCGGGCTAACTGGCCTATAATAGCTGGCCTGCAGGCGACTCCCTTTCTTGAAAACTGGAGTGACCCTTGGTATTCTGCAGGTGTCTGGAATAGCGCTCGAAATCAGGGATTTTCTAAAAAAAAAGATTGAAACGGGCCGGGCGATTGCGTCGGCGATTTCTGACAAGTTGACAACAGGCGAGGGCTCAAACCCATCCGGGCCTGAGGATTTGTCCTTCAAGCTTTTTATACTCTTCCTCTTTCGTAATCGCTAAGTCCGACAGATCTTCCTCTCGGTGATAGACGGGCATCTCCAGCAATTTGCCACCCTTTTCATCAGTAATAACACTCTGGAAGAATTTGTTTAGGACATCCGCGTTCTCTTTGCCAGACACGGTCTTAGACCATCTTCCCGTTTCAAGTGAGCAACTTTTGATTTAGACTTCGTCTTTTACCTACGACCAAAACAATTTGGATTACTTTCAGCCTGAGCAGCTACTGTTACTTCCAGCCTCCTCTTCGCTACGCGGCATGATCTGGCTGCATGATTACTAGCCTTCTTGTATGCTTCGTAATCTTCACCCGCCCCGCTCTGCATCCAACGCCGATATAGCTTGTTTTTTTTTTCTGACAGAAGTCAGAGTGTCCCCATCGAGCCACGTTTTTCTAGGTGTCATGCTTGATCATGCTTCTGTGTACGTGGTCTGTGAAGATTTTAAATACGTTTGAGTCCAAGCCCCCCACCTCATCATTCTAGTCCACTTCACTAAGCGCCCTCCTCATTCCCTCGTAGTCTGCCTTCGCGAAATTGTAACGTTTCCTTTCCCGAGCATTCGAAAGCCGTAAGCCACCTCAATGACCAGCACAGCATGATCACTATTTCAACCACCAAGGCTGCATGGTCTATTTGTCAGGATCAGATCGTCCAGTGTCGGTCGCTGGCCGACCCTGAGTCTGGTAGCTTCTTTCTGGTGCTGTATTAAGAATGTTTCCCGTGACGCGGAGAGGAAACTTCTTGCTGGATGGCCAACGCCATGTTTACAAATCTCGTTGTTCCAGTCTATCTAAGGTAGCTGAAATCACCTATTCAAATGATGCGGTTTGGATTCAGATACAGCACGCAGAAAGAGGTTCAAGTTTTGATTGTTGGACTCAATGCTTCTGGGACTACTGTAAACACCTACGCAAAGAACTTAATAACCCGGCAGCTGACAATCAACTAACACGAACTCCTCAAAAGGCGCTTGGCAAATCTACGAATCTGACGTAGCTCACTCCTGACATATAGCAGACCAGTGAAAAAGCGGTAGTACCAGTGAAAAATCGGCTTGCAGTACCAGTGAAAAAGCGGTATCGGGGAATTCTTATTCTTTATGACCTCCTCGTACATAGCCTGATCCACGTCCTGACAAGAAATATGAAAGCAGCGGTTGTAAAGCATACATTCAAGGGCCTCCCCTGATAGGGTTTGCTACAGGTGTCAGTGTCACATATGGGTCTAACTGTTGTCCATCATCCTTCGTCGCTTCCATACTTTCACTCTCCTTGTCGCCATTCTGAGACCGAGCACCAGGCTTCCTAAAAGCAGACGGTAACATAATTGGCTGCTTGACGAGGGCTAAATGCTAGAAGCAGCCCCCCTATCGGTCTCCCGTGCAGTGCTCCCAAGCAATCCTTCAGTGCGACTCCACCTCACCCAACCCCACTCCACCACCGCCAAGCCGTCGCTTCAATGAAACTTCGATCAAGTGGAAGGTCCACAAGCAAGACGGCAATAAAGCTTTGCAGCGGAGATCACAAGCGCATTTCTTTCCTACCTCGGTACGACGAAAATAATGCGCCCCTCATGCAGCTGCTTTAGGAATTTATACTAGAAACCCACGCAGTAAATTCGCCGTTTCCCTTACTTCATTTTTTTTTCTTTTCCTCAGTAACAAAGCGACCAGGAGAAACGCACACCTTTGCTTATTCTGGCCTCATGACCGCAGATTTTAAAGGCGAAAATGGCAAGTCGGTAACTTTGACGATTTCACACTTATAATTTATGATAGCAAATAAGGATACTTAGAACAAGTAACCGGACCTCCCGCGACTCTACATGATAAAAACTATGAAAAAAACAAGTCCTTCAAACCAGTGTACCTTTGCTTCCGGACACATACTACGATCACGGTTGTCTCAATCGAAGGATGTTTCGGCTCTATTACACAGAGGTTCACGGTTTAATAACCCGAGTCTGAGTGGTAGGACGAAAAGCGTCGATCGTGGAAAAGCGCGTCGGACCCGCAGTTCATGCTCAGTGTATATTGGCGCTGAAGAGCTGGGTCGTTGATGTAGGTCGGATCAGCACTTCTGTGGCCTATCCCAATTCTTGAACGAACCTTGGAGAAGACGCAAATACTGTCATGCGGCACTCGTGCCATATGACACTGAGGAGTCCTTTTAGACAGGGATTTTCAGTCTTTCTCCATCTTCTATCCATGACACGACTGGCAATGGTGCTTGGTCCAGGTTGAACGTCGAGGGCGGAGCCTCTGACCTAGCTGTAGAAGTGCCCTCCGGCAAACCTTGGTGGGAGGGGCCACAGAGACACCACGAGCATGCACTACGCCTTACCGGACACATCACTGAAGTCATCAGCTGTACATCTGTGATCTGTCAATGATGTCGACTGTCGCCTTGTCCGCCACATGGTTTTTCTACCGTGATAAGTTTGCAAGCCGTCCTTCGGAGCTGGATCGAGTTTGTCGCTAGGATCAATTTCAATGCCTGTACTGCCATAAGCCGCTTCCTAGTAATGAAGTTGGCAAGCATCTAGACACTCCACTGGGAACTGTCAAAGTCTAGCTCACCCAGCTGTGCGAAGCATTTAGAGATACTCTGGCGGCTACAGCAAATAGCTGTAGGATCCACGATAAACGTGCCAAACTTGAATGCAGCGTCGTCAGATCTGCCTTTTATGTGCCCGGCCGGTATTTTCCGCCTATCTAAAATGTTAAAGACTCCACGACACCTAACTCTTTCGCGATCTGTCGTGAACGTATTATTCAACGTACGAAGATAATTTTGGTACCGTTGGATTCGTCAGAATGTCAGCTCTAAGATGAGACTAAACACCGGAAAGCCAAAATCCAAAATTTTCCGCCATACGCTCTCCTTATAAATTGGGCGATTAGTTGAGTCGACTAGTTTTGCAGGCTGAAAGCCTATACACGAAGAGAGTGTTTTCAGTACAGCCAGTGCGACGTTGAGAGTTGTTGAGTAAGGTGTTGAGGCAAGCAAGAGATCATAAGCTGTACGCGCTACGTACAGTGGACAAGTGAGAGTGCGACGCTGCTGTGCTCAGCATGAAGGCCGTGCCGCTGCACACTCGACCTCGAGAGTCGAGACTCGACTGCTTCAAAACAACTTGATTTCAATTTCGTTTATTAATCTACGCAACTATTCGCCTCGTGTATAAGCACCTTATGGCTCCCTTGATTTGATTCTCTCTAGCCCTTTGCTGTCTTTGAGCTCAGTTGTGAGCCTGTACAAATTCAGTCTCAACAGAAGGCAGGCGTTGTGCAATGTACAGCATCCATGTTGGGAAGTGGGCATTGCTGATATCCGTTCTATTGATGCCTTAGGCCACCTGTATGTCTCCTGCTGTTTTATCTTCGTTTGTCTCGAAAGTGTCACGAATATGATTACAATTAATTGCAACCTGAACCAACGTTTCTACCAAACACTTGAAACCAGCATCTCTAGCGTCGTTTACTGCACCGTCACCAGATCCATATGGACGCCCGATTGCCAAAAATTTGACGCGGCGCTCAGCTCCATAAGGCAAACCAGGATAAGTGTTCTCCTGCTCCAGGGAGAATTCCGCTTCATAAATAGGCCTTGTACACTGATCACAGAGAACATTTCCCCAGTCTCCCACTATCTCTAGTGGAGTAGAACACTGGTAATGATTGTTTTCACCGCGTTGTAAAATCTCTGCCTTGTTTTGCAAAAGCAGAGACAGCGTCAGTGTTTATGGCCAAGTAGGACACGATGGCAGGGTTGAAATTGATGTGCAACCCGGGATAAGGTCAGTACATTCCCCCCTATGTGCAAACGAACCGCCCGCTATTTGTACGGCAGCCTAATGGATCACTTGAGGGGGAGTAAAGGTCTTTTGGGCAACAAGGGAAATGATGAGGTTGTGGATGCCGCGATCGCCTAGATCCACGATTGTAGCTCACAGTCTCATTGCGGCCTTCTCATGAGGCTCAGGGTCTAGTTGGACCATTGATGACTTGGCTCGTTTCACAGTTGTATTGCTGCCGATGTAGCTAGGCCGTAGGCCACTTCTATGATCGCAATTCTTGATTCCAGAATCCACTACGACCTTGATCACTCTTTGTCAATGCAAGTTCAAAAACCGGCCTGAGAAATGCCGGTCGATTCTCCGTATATCCGTATAACTCGCAAACGAAGGCAAAATCAAAGAAATTGTCACGAGATAAATATCACCGTTGTGAGGTTAGGCTTTATATGCAGAGTTTCGTTCAAATCTGTTCGGTATTTTAGAAGAAATCTCGTATACACTGCGAATTTAAGCACAATTTTGCTGTTTAAATCACGAATGAGGGAAATGAGAAAACTCGCGAACGAAGGCAAATTGTAGAAAATTCTCACGAGCGAAACATCACCGTTGAGTATTCATAAATTCATATTCAAAATTTCATTCAAATCTGTTCAGTACTTTGGGAGAAAATTTCTGTACACTGCAAATTTCGGCACATTTCATCATACAAATCATGAAAGAAAGCGAAATTAAAAAAAATTGTCACGAGCTTGACATCACCGTCAGGCGATAATGAATACGTGTACCAAGTTTCATCGAGATACGTTCAGTACTTAAGGAGATATTCGATGTACACTGAATCTGGACACCGGTCGCGAGTCCGGCCGCAAGTCACGTCTAGGTCAAATTTACGGCCGTCAGCTCCTAAAATTACAGAATCGCATGATTCTCCGCCGCATGCGATCGATCCATTGTTCGCCACGTGTTCTACACTTCAGCGTCTGCCGTCTGAATCTCCAATTACTTTCACGGATTTCTATTCGGATTTGTACTCTGCCAGTTGCTTTTACACAGCATCAGCAAGTTTTGGATGTGATTTTTGATTTTCCACGCCTGAATTTCGCAACCCATACCCAACATGTACAAACTGAGTGCCTCAAGCGCCTGAAGTGAAGGTGCTGAGAGTGAGAGCATTGAGTGCTCTGCTCTCTGAGGTGGGGTTCTTTAAGTAATTTTCATTCTCCTAGGGCGAGACTGCGAGTACACATTGCATTTATTTGTAGCAAGTTGGAGTATGGGCTGTATGGCTGCAGTGTCCTTGGACTTGGAGATCTCCCCTCCCATCCACACGTACCTATCGACATATGAAGCTCCTTAAATCTTGATGGAATACAAAAAAAGTGCACTGCACCTGTGAGTCACAGGGCTGTGACCTACCTAATCCTTGTCCTTGGTGCCCATTGCACCTCTCCAATTTTGTACTAGAAACAATGTTTTTTTGCCTCCTCTGTGTCTTTGTTTTTGCTTCCTATACATGAAATGGTCCCTATGATACTTATACTTGTCTGAAGTCTGAACAGAGCTCATTGACTTGTCTGCACTCTGCGTCTGCTGTCTGCTGTGGGTCCAGGGTGGAATTCTAGAAATGGAGGTTCACTTATAAAAAAGCTTTCCACCCAAGGTGGAATGCTTTCCTTAGATACAGTGCTCTGCCAGGTGACTGACTATAAATGAAAAGGAGGATCAAAAGTTGACAAACTGTTTCAATTATGCTATGTGTACTGGTTAATTTAATATCCCTCTAGAATTCCACACTGTGTGGGTCACACCTCTGCTCAGTCTGCTGGCTCATGCTGGCTTGCTGGGGCTTTCTTGGGGTGGTGGCATGCCCATGGTCATGAAGGTGCAGTGTGTACGCTGGAGGTTTGTTTTCGGATGTACGCCAGTATGCCAGAGAAGAAAGTTGCCAATATGCTTGCTAAAAATGGGAGTGTAACCCTTGCCAATGCTGCATGAGCGACACAGGCACACGTACTTTACGATTGATGCCTGGCGATTGTCACAAACACACATGCTTTATGCCATGGTCAGGAAGATGTGCCAGGTGCGCGGGAATTTATGTTGTCATTTTAACGTCCTGCGCGGTGCGCCGTACTATGCCGGTAAAAAAAATGCGCCGTGTGCCGACAGCGCCGTACTTTTAGAAAGCTAAAACAGTTTAAATATGGACGCGCGGCAATGCAAATTACGTAATCACACTGACCGTACACACAAACGTGTATCCGCACTGTGTTGTGGTTGGATACGAGTTAACTAGATTGCTACCGCATCAACTCAGGACCTGTCTCTTATACACATCTAGATGTGTATAAGAGACAGGATTTCAACCAAGTATTAAATTAAAATAATGCGGATTTATTGTTTTGTACGAATACTTTTTTCACCCGAAAAGTGAACATGTTGCATTGTTTTTTGTTGCATTGAGATTTAATTTCTTTTGATAGTATTTTTGAATACTATGCGTCTCTATACATAATTTAAATCACTTTTCCTGTTAAGTTTGTGTACTTACATACATTAAAATACGATTTTTCAAGTGTACGAATATTTATTTCCCCCCACTGTAGGTGAAAGCTAGACCATGCAACAGATACGGCGGCCGATCCCACAGGGCCACAATGCATCTCGCGATTCGGTGCCGTGACGCCATCCTGTCGAGCCCGACCGAGAAATGTACAAGGTGCGCCAGAGAAACTTACTTATTTGAAAGGCCCAATAAAAATAAAAATACTTCACGGATTGTTTTAAATTTTTTTTTTTTTGAAAATACTATTTTTCAATTTTTTTTTCATACAGTCTTGAAAATTACATCGGATAAATGGTAACCCCCATTGCGCATAC
>NW_025931636.1:0-592 GCF_000764305.2 Hyalella azteca
TGAATGCCCCAACGGATGCCTTTAAAGAAAAAACAAAATCTCCGGGAAGTTTGAGTGCAAGATGTCCACTCTAATGGCTTGAATGCATTGGAGTCTACGCATCTTTTGTACGTGGCTCATAAAAAGAGGGCATGTTTCGTGAGGGAAGAGGGAGCTTGGTAAAAAGAGGGGGGCGTTCGGTAAAAAAGAGGGGTGCGTTAAGCAAAAAAGAGGTGCGCTTAGTAAAAGAGAGGTACGCTCGGTAAAAGGAGGAGTGCGGTATTAAAAGAGCGGGCGCTCGGTGGAAGAGAGCTAACGCTAGCACTAGTCGACTGTAAGAAGAACTAATGAGTTCAATCAAAGCGGAAAGTTTCCAATGACATAATAAATATTGTAGGAATAAAATAATTGCTATCCTGGCATGCGTCGGTATTGCGCTTGTCTTTGTGCCGAGCGGCCAAATACAAAACCTAGAAATCATTTGATTAAGTCGCACGTCAACAAATTAATTTTGGAGGTACAGATGGAAAAATCTACTCAGAAACATAAATAAGTTATATTGTCCAAATTGGAACACACTTCCTGTGCGTATCCGCTCTAAACAAGATCAGAA
>NW_025931637.1:0-91990 GCF_000764305.2 Hyalella azteca
GAAGGCCCTAAATCGCCTTAAAACGCATTAGTATGCACTAAAATGCTCAAAACCAGATGAGGACGTATGTCGGGACAAGCCAGATCACCCAGATGCGGACGTACGCCAAGACAAGCCAGATGCAGACGTACGGTACGTCGGGACAAGCCAGATCACCTAGATGCAGACGTACGTCGAGACAAGCCAGATGCGGACGTACGCCGGGCGTGTGCACCAATAACGTTATTTTAGCTCTTTGTACGCCGCGTTTTACGCCAGTAGAAGGGCTTGGAGCCTCGTTTACGCCGGATTAATCCGCGGAAAATGGCACCATCCTGGGTATGGGCATAATACACTCGCATTTTTAACCGATTATGATATTACATACATCTGAAAGTTTGTATGCAAAATATTATGATGTTTGTGTGCATGAAATTCACACACTTCAACTTACTACACACATCTGAAAGCCTGTATGCAATATATTACAATGCCTATACGGTATACATGATACCGTAAAATGGGGTAACTTAGACCACTTTTTTTTTATAAATGATGCCATTTATTTTAAATCTTTCTATTGTGTTATGTAGCCTCAGTATTAGGCCTTTAATGCCCATCAACAAAATTTTTCTATGTCAAATAGTTTTTGAGTTGTGGAGGTTTTTGTTAAAAAAACAAAAAGTGGTCTAAGTTACCCCGCCGGTCTAAGTTACCCCATTTTATGGTACACATTCTCTTCAACACTATGTACATCTGAAAGCTTGCATTCAATATATTACAATGCCTGTATCCATGATACGCATGCACTTCAACACTACGTACATCTGAAAGCTTGTATGCAGTATATTACAATGCTTGTATTCATGATACTACTTGTTCACTTTAACCAACTATGTACATCATAAAGCTTGCATGCAATATATTACAATGCTTGTATTCATGATACTCGTGCACTTAACCAACTACATACATCTGCAAGCTTGTATGCAATATATTATAATGCTTGTATCCTTGATACCCATGCACTTCAACACTATGTACATCTGAAAGCTTGTATGCAATGAAATGCAAGCTCGATGAAACTTCATAAGACCTAACAATGATATTTAGCTCATAAAATTTTCTTCCATTTCACCTTCATATGTGAGTTATACAAAATTTTGAGCCAAAATTTGCAGTGACCATGAAATTTCTTTCAAACTACTGAACAGATTTGAGCAAAACTTTGAATATACATCCCTAACCTTCCAATGTTGATGTTTAGCTCATGACAATTTTTTGTGTTTTACCTTCATTTATGAGGTTTTTCCATTTTATCTTCATTCGTGAGGTATACGGTACCGCAATATGGGCCGAAATTTGTAGTGACCAAGAAATTTCCCCTAAACTACTGAATTTAATGGAACTTTGAATATACTAACCTAACATCCCAACAGTGATGCTTAGCTTGTGACAATTTTTTATTTTGCCTTTGTTAGCAATTTATACTAAAATATGGAGGAACAATTGGCATTTTGGAGGCTAGTTTTTAAATTTGCATTGACAACAAGCTGTATACGTATACCGTCAACCGGGGCTACTCGGGACAGTCCTCCGACACGGCGTAAAACTGTTATAGTAGCAAAACTAATTGGAATATTGCAAAACTCGTAAACGTAAACATTTTTCCTATCTATTTAGTATAAAGGAAGTTGAAAAATACTTCATTTACTAGCTTTGAAAAATTTCTGAAAAGAATGGTGAAAAACACTATTTTGAAAAGTTACTTCTGCTAAAAAAATATTCGCTGCATTAAAAAATTTTACTTACAAAAAAGATGCACCCAGGTGTCGGCTTGAAAACATAATTGACAGAATTGTCCTATCTCATTCCAAAAAAAAAGGTGGCCATTTCCGTACGGCAGGGCTACTCAGGACACCCCCCCGGGGCTATTCGGTACACCCCCAAAAACGCATTTACAGTAGAACCTCAGTAAGCAAAAGCTCCAGTTAAGAAAAAAATGGATTAAAAACAAAGAATATTGATTACATTTACCTCGCTCCGCAAAAAAATTTCACTTGTCAAAATATTAGTGCATCATCAGTCATCACAAAATTGTACATAGAATGTTATATATATAATTGTGCACTGGCATCATAGAATGAAAAGTAATTGACCTAAACTATGATTTATTTCTCCAAAATATATGATGGTTGTCACTAAAACATTCCTTTCTGTTTCAGGTATGTTTTTCACGATCTTTTTTTTATAGTAAATTCACTTAACTCAATTAAAACGGCGCATAAACGAGCACTATTGTGCTTGCCATGTCCGTCTGTCCATCCATCTGTCTGTTCGTCTGTGACCTCAAGTTTTCGTCGACGAGAAAATGCGCTCTCTGTCACTCACTTATAGTTATATTTTTTATAGTAAATTCACTCAACCCAATTAAAATGGTGTGAAATTACAAGCCGTCCTGTGAGCTTACAGATACAGAAAAAATGCTATAAGGCTGCTGATATGAAGCTTGCAGTGGACAAGGTTGTTGTAAATGCTCAATGGCATTTTCATGGATAAGGTAATATCACATCAATAATACAGTAATATCCCATCAATAATAAGGTACCCTCAACTGGGGTGACTTCCCCCCAGTTTTTTATTTTGTTTTGCAAACAAAAGCGGGGTCATAAAGGATGGTCAAAGTCACTGGGGCATTTATGACCTTGTTTACAACCCTGGCGTTTATGATCCCAGCGTTTACGACCCCCTTTTTGTTTGCAAAACAAAATCAAAAACAGGGCTGAAGTCACCCCAGTTGAAGGTAATTAATGTTTATGGTAATAATATCAATAAAGGAAAAATCACTGAAAATGTCATTTATTCTACCTCTACATCATCTACAATGAAAGAGGAGGACTTCAGAGTACTGTTAGTAATGGATGAGTACACTCTACATGCTTCAAATATTTTAAAATGAAGGTTTATTGCAAGTGTCCCGAGTAGCCCCGTTCGACGGGGCTACTCTGGACACTCTTTTTTTTGCTTCTGGCACCTTAGGAATAGCATATGGAATTTTTTGACTATGCCATTCGATAGCCCTCGCAAAGAGCTATAAAATGAGCCTAAACTTGTTTAGGAAATGTTTCATCCTAAGAAGTTATTAACAGTTATTAACAAAAAAACGCTCAAAACTGTCCCCAGTAGCCCCGGTTGACGGTAGCCCTATAACTCACAAACGAAGGAAAAATAGAAAAAATTGTCAGGAGCTAGGCATCACCGTTGGGGATTTGGTTTCTATGTTTAAAGTTTTGCTCAAATCTTTCTTATAGTTTAGAAAAAATTTCTTGGTCACTGCAATTTTCTGCTCATATTGATGTGTAACTCGTGAATGAAGGTGAAATAGAAAAAACTCATAAGAGCGAAAGTAAAATAAAATAATTGTCATGAGCTAAACATCATCATTGGGAGGTTAGGTTTTTATATTCAAAGTTTCGTCCAAATCTGTTCAGTAGTTTAGAACTAATTTCTTGGTCAGTGCAAATTTTGGCCCCAATTGCTTTATAACCCACAAATGAAGGTGAAATGGAAAATTTTTTCACAAGCTTAACATTACTGTTAGGTCCTAATGAATAAGTTGGATATTGGTTTGGATATTAAAAGTTTTGTTCAAATCTGTTCACTGTTCAAATCTTGTTCACTTGCAAATTTTGGCACGTATTGCCATATAACGTTTCAACTCTTGTGCCACGCTATGAGACTTGGGGTTCAAAGTCACTTCCAACATAAGCACACTTGCACACTGCCAGCCATAGTGGCAATTGAGAACATATTTTTTTCTAGGGGTCAACATACAATTTCAAATTTAGCATACAAGTGCAAATAAGCATATGCATTGCTTCACAATTCATAATTGCCAATGGTAAACAGTCAAAAATCAACTCAGTTTACAAATAAATTTACAGTTAAAGAAATTAGTTTTTATATATATCTGGCTCCAACATTAGTAGGTTCTGCTCTAGGAAGACAACAGTGCAAGTCTGGGACTGGCAGCTTGTTATTTGAATCAGCTCATTTTTTTAATCATCTCATTTTTCCAGTACATGGATACTACCCTCCCTTTTCTCATTCAATCATCACTAATTTACAGATATAGTCGTGCGCATCAGCATATGTTGGTATGATGTCATGCATTTTTTATACTAGACTGGCTGAGCATGAAGGCAGGAGTTATAGAATGATGAACCTATGTGCACATCCTCCTCATTCTGCTGTATGTGTTCATGCCAAGCAGTGCAAGACCTCTGTATCTGATAGTGATTTTAAAGTTCTAGCTTCCACATCCAGTGTTACTGATCTATGAATTTTAGAATACCTGTATATATTCAAACAGAAGCCTAGTCTGAATGCTGCTTTTAGCTCCTTTGCTCTCAAAATAGTAAATAGATAGACCCATTTACTAGCGTTCATTTCATGTCTCATTTGCTCGTTTCCATTTTAATACCTGACAGTGGATTTTACTTTACTAATTGATTGTATTTGTGTTTCTAGGACTGAACTTCTGAACTGAGCTATGTGTTATGAAATCGATAGAGCGGACTCTGAAATGTTTTCTCTTATAAAGATATGGTGAATTTTTGTGGTATTGTCTTTGCTTTTAAATACCTAGTTAGCTTGTGATTTAAGCAAACAAGTGATTTTTAATATTATCCACAGATCTCATAACTAGAAGTAACCACTCCTAAATGGCACTGTCAAGATATTAACTTTTTTATCAGCATTGTTATAAATGCTCACTTTGAGATATAAGCAGTACCATCTATGCAGCTTATTAGGACCAGTCAATTAATTTTATTAGGATCAGTATTCATTCCCAATTACATGTACCAAGACTGCCTTTGTAAAGGATGTTAAGTACTGCTTGCCTGCAAGTCAGTTTCTAATTCTTGCTTCTTCAGAGTAAAGCCCACAGGAGTTCTGTTTTCTTTTCTGTACACTGCACAGCAGCTACAGTCACTTACTTGCTTTATCAACTTGTTCTTAATTAAGAAGCTCTAGTCCATGCTGCCCAGGCTGGACCTTCAGTATCTTATACAAACTCGTGTGAGGCACAGTTTGGGACATAGATACTGCAACTGACTGGGCTGAGAATTGAATGAGATGCTGTCAATGTGGAGACCTATAATGCCAACCCTCAATTTTCATCTCATATGCCCGTTCTCTGCTTACATATGCAGTCATTTTTATCATAAACAAAGTTCTTTATTCTATTCAGTACCTGATCTGTGTTCAGATACCTGGACATGGCCAAAATGCCCGGACCAGGTTTTACAGGATGGCAATTGCTGGCCTCTAGCTTAGTTACAGCAAATGTAGCCTGCTTTGGGGATGATAGACAAGCAAATAAGCTTGGCCATGTTCGTTTTATTATTGAAATTTGAAATAAAATTTCTAGGATTGAACTTGCTCATCTAAGATTATATCAAAGAAATTTAAATTTTATTTTTGTACTGTCAACCGGGGCTACTCGGGACTGGCGGGGTAACTCGAGACAGTCCTCTGACACGGCATAAAACTCTTTTAGTAGCAAAACTAATTGGAGTATTGCAAAACTAAATATAGTGGCATAAATGTCAACATTTTTCCTATCTATGAAGTATAAAGGAAGTCAAAAAATACTACATTTACTAGCTTTGAAAAATTCCTGAAAAAATGGTGAAAAATGCTATTTTGAAAAGTTACTTCTGCTATGGTCTGTAGTAAAAAAATATTTGCCATATTAAAAAATGTTACTTACATAAAAGTTGCACCCAGGTATTGGCTTGAAAACTTCATTTGCAGAATTTACATACGGTACCTCAATCCAAAAAAATTGCAGCCATTTCCGCACGGTGGGGCTACTTGGGACACCTTCCCAGGGCTATTAGGGACACCCCCAAAAACGCATTTACAGTAGAACCTCAGTAAGCAAAGGCTCCAGTTAAGAAAAAAAATTGATTAAAAACAAAGATATTGATTACATTTACCTTGCTTGGCAAAAAAAATTTCACTTATCGAAAAACTAGTGCATCATCGGTCATCACGAAATTGTGCATAGTATGTCATATATAGAATTGTGCACCAGGCATCATAGAATGAAAAGTAATTGACCTAAACTATGATTTATTTCTGCAAAACATATGATGGTTGTCACTAAAACATTCCTTTCTGTTTCAGGTCTGTTTTTCACAATCTTTTTAATAGTAAATTCACTTAACCCAATTAAAATGGTGTGAGATTACAAGCTGCCCTGTAAGCTTACAGATACAGAAAAAATGCTATAACTGCAGGGTTGGCGATTTTTTTGATTTTTAAAAAAAAATCAAAAATCAATGATTTTTTTTATTTTTTCATGATTTTTTTTCATTTTTTGATTTTATTTTATTTTTTCAACTTTTTTGTCTTTTTTGAAGTGTTATATTTTCTGTTGCAATTAGCCTACTAACAATTACAGTAGGTATATGGATCATAATGGATGGCTAAAAAGGGCACTTATTGCCTTCAATAATGGCCAACAGGCCAAGGTGGTGTTTACCACTTAGCAATTTTTGGGTAAACAATTATTGATTAGTCTATTCATTAGCTTTGTAAATTTTGTATGGAGCAAGGTAATGAGCTAAATATTGACCATTTAACTGGCTTCAATATACAAAAACACTTCAGGAATGCAGATCTGCTAAATGTTGAAGAGTCACATAACAGATAGGTAGCTGATAGCATAGTGCACAGCACTATCAACAGATCTACTACTAGATTTATGTCCTATAAATCTACCAGACTCTACCCTCTATACACACCGACTAGTAGTGACTGAGTGACTGATTGCATTGTTCCCATTTAATTCGGACCAATAAACCAATACTAAACATAAACTGAATGATAACCAAACAAACCTCATACGACTTGAAACGAGACTTGAGTTATGAGAAAATCTAACACTGTTTGAAATAAACATGTGCACAATTCAAATATTTTATATCCATTCACTGCATTTAATTATTTTATATATAGTTATGAGAAAAGCTAACACTGTTTGAAATAAACATGTGCACAATTCAAATATTTTATATCCATTCACTGCATTTAATTATTTTATAGGTATAGTCCTATAATTGTATATGTTTCGTTTCTAGTATTAAATTCACATATTTAAAGATTGAAATTAAATATTTTAATTAGAATAGGTACTCGTATTGGGGTGGAAAATCTTTCTAATTGCCTAAAAGGTCAATACAATCTCAACCTCTCAATATACAGGGTGGGGCAGATCCGATTGAGCAGTTTTGAGGTAAAATAAAAGAGTAATGGAGGTACATAAAGAAGAAAGTTTATTTTCCTAGAGGTTGGCCTAACATACCCTTTAGAATACTTATGTTTTGAACACTATATCTGGAAGATGGGGGCCGTTAGCTGCAATACACTGTTGGGGTCGTTCTCAGAGGAGGGTGTAACCGTGACAGTGAATTCCGATTGCTATGCTGTAATGTTGCAAAATTTATTGCAGCCCATGATGGAAAACATAGTTGAAAATGAAGCATTCGGAGACGTGTGGTTCCAGCAGGATGGGGCTACAGCTCACACAGCCCGAATGTCACTCAATGTTTTGAAACGCATGTTCCCAGACACTGAGGGGTAATTTACAGTGGCCTGTGAGGTCACCTGATTTGAGCATTTGCGATTTCTTTCTTCGGGGACATCTAAAAGGAAGGGGTTCAGAAGTTGCCCTCACACCCTACCACAGCTAAGGGAATGGATTATTGCAGCAGAGGTTATGGCCATACCTTGCCATATGTGTGAACGTGCTGAAGAAAACTTGTGAGAACAACTCCCAACAGTGTGATGCAGCTAACAAACCCCATCTTCCTGATATTGTTTCCAAAACATAAGTATTTTAACACGTTTTTCTTAGCTTAGCTTCGCGTTTGTTGGTTTGTTGTTAACATTGACAACAAAAATTAGCCCACTTGTGATTGCTCTAGAGATCTGAAATTCGGCATGCAGGCTATTTTTGCCTAACAATTTCAGATACAATCATAAAAACTAGCAATTAGAGACCTAAATTAGCCTTATTGAGTAAAGTATATATAAATAGTATATACCTATATAGTATGATGTGCGGGCGCTGACTTTATAGACGAGCAGGTGCTTACGCTGCGTATCATCAATGCGTACGTCAAAGCAAGTAAATTGGCTCGCAACAACGTTTTTCATGTGCAGCAATGGACTAAAAAGGAGAAAATAAAATACTTAAAAAAAAACTTTTCAAAAAACCACGTTTTTCTTGTAGACTAAAAAGTTGAAAATAAATTGTGGCTCGCCCCAAAAAACGTGGGTCGGGCTGTATGTTCACCATATGTTCAATCAGTTCTGCCCCACCCTGTATAAGCTAGCTAACACATTTAAATTGTATATTGTAATCAATATATAACAAATAGTCAAATAGTTAAAAGACTACTTTTAGCCTTATAAGAATTAGCTAAGCTGCTAGCTACTTACAATGTATTGCACACTTGATGCCTCAGTACCAAAAACATTCAATTTATTGGAACTTAATACACACTAAAGGCAACAAGTTTATATACCAATTTGCCATTCATAGGACATTTTTTCTAAACCATGAATAACAATACCTCAATATAAATTAAAGACTGCCACTCAATATATTGAAATATATGAACAAATCAAAAAAATAAAAAAAATCATAATTTTTTTATAAAAAAATCAAGTGATTTAATCACATGATTTAATCATTTTGATTTAATCATTGCCAACCCTGGCTATAAGGCTGCTGATATAAAGCTTGCAGTGGACAAGGTTGTTGTAAATGCTCAATGGCATGTTCGTGGATACGGTAATATCGCATCAATAATACGGTAATCAATGTACGGTATATGGTAATATATCAATAAAGGAAAAACGAGTAAAAATCACAGGAAATGTCATTTATTCTACCTCTACATCATCTAGAATGAAAGAGGAGGACTTCAGAGTACTGTTAGTAATGGATGAGTACACTCTGCATGCTTCAAATATTTTAAAATGAAGTTTTATTCCAAGTGTCCCGAGTAGCCCCGTTCGACAGGGCTACTCGGGACACTCTTTTTTTGCTTCTGGCACCTTACAAATAGCATATGGAATTTTTTTGAAGATGCCATTCGATAGCCCTTGCAAAGAGCTATAAAATGAGCCTAAACCTGTTTATGAAATGTTTCATGGTAAGAAGTTATTAACAAAAAACGCCCAAAACCGTCCTGAGTACCCCCGGTTGACGGTACCAGCAGCTATTTGACTGGTGTCTTGTAAAGATACAGACTTGTTTTAATGTATACATTTAATGTTGCATCAACCTTCAGCATTATAATTTTTGTCTTTTTCAAGATGTCATCTGATAAGGGAACCAGTCCTTTATCTACTAAATCCTCTAAAGTCAAAATATGTCACAATTATCAACATGGAAGCCAAATTGTGCGTGCTGTCCTATGTAGCAAAAATGAAATTCATGCTGCCATATTTGTCAAGGTGAGTGAAGTAAGGAATAAAATGTCAAGTCTGAGTCTAGCTTGATCATTTCAACTTGGTATATTATTTCTAATAAATAAAAGTGCTAAATTAATAGATGTTGATTGGAATTCTATTAATTTTTTTCAATATTGCTAATTTCTGGAAAAGTTTTGGAGTTTATTGCAGTAGAGCAGTTCTTTTCAGTGTATATATGCAACAAAAGTTGCTGAGTTAGTGTCTTCTGTATTTCTCCTATCAGTCATGGGATGTCCTTATGACTGCATCAAGGTGGCATGAAGTTTGTTGAAAAAATTAATCCATGTTATCTAAACAATTAGTTACATGTGTGATGTTGATTGATTGATTTTAATTCTTGAATACACAAAGGATTTTTGATAGATGTATGTTATGAAAGTAATATTTACAAGACTAAGATTAGAAACCCTCTTCCTCATACGTAATTTGTATGCTTTATATAGTATTAAATATGGTTTGTTTTCTTTTCTAGTTGAGCTGTGTCCATTTTGCCCATGCCTGTAATGAAGATGGCATTACAGCTTTACATATTGCAGCTGCCAAAGGATGGAATAAGGTAAGCAAATTATTATGAATTACGAGATTAATATCTTATATTTTTTCTCTTTTAACTTTTATTTGAAGCTTTTTCATCAGAGAAGTACCAATAAGTCAATCTATGCTTTGAAAAAAAATGTATCCTTAGTATTCTATGCAAAACATGCCTACTACTAAGTACTAAAATATACTAAGTACTAAACCATTAAAAATTTATTCATTTACAGTATACTGAAAATAATTATTAAAAAATCATTAAGTGATATGCTGAAAATCATTAGTAATTTCAGTATTTCCCTCTGTCAACATAAGTTTTAATTAAATTGTTATTGTTAAAAAAACCTTGGTTATGAAACATAGACATTACCCAGAAATTCATATTTATATATAGTACCGGTAGTATACTTGAATGAAATATTCACTTGATTGGGCAAAATCAGAATAACAATATTCTTGTTTAACTCTTTCTTGAGCTAGCAAAGAAATATGCATTAAACTGGCATTTCTGAAGCCACTACAAGAAATTATGGACAATTATGAAATGAAATAACTAATATGGTATGCATTTTTCAAAAATTTTGCACAATGTTGGAGTAAATTGCAAATGAAAATTCTATAAAAACTGGTCAATATAGTACTACAATAAATTGAAATTTTTAAAAGTTAATAAGTCATACGGGAGGACAAACCAGAGGACAAGCTGGGCTCTTTTGGGAGAAGATTTTAAGTGATCATGTTTGGTAACTTGACCACTAAAGTGTTACATTGTAGAGGTTGATTATTATCCCATTACACTTAAAATGGAATTTTTCCAAACAAACACTGAATTTACTGTATGAACCTGCAAGCAAAAGTGTCAGCAACAATTTTTAACAAACAATCCACGATTGAGTATAATCATTTCAACACACACTTGGTAGCACCATCATGCCTAAGTCCCAGTTGAGAAGAAGATGGTTAAATTGACTCAACAGTAGTGATATGAACAAGTAAACTTGAAAAGCTGATTACAGATATGATTGAAAATATGATTGAAAATCATATTCCTGACGCATCAATAATCAGATATGATTGAAAAGCTGATTACAGAAAAAAAGCTGATTACAGACTGCTTGCATGATAAGTTTTATTATTGCAAACTTTTGTTATTCCTGCTTTGAAATTCGGAATTTCTGTTCCTAAAAAATGTTTTCACCTATGAATACAGTGAAAAGAAAAGAAAATATGTCTGATATTAAAAATTCTAATACTAAACTGTTAATTTTTTAGATGTAAGTTGAATAATTCACTGGTTTTTCATAGATGGATTCAAATTCACTCAATAAATATCAAGGAAGCCAAGTGCAAGTCCTGTAGTTTTCAAAATATTAGTGATATTTATTTTATTAGACTAATTGTTACAGCTCTAATGAGTGCACAATACTGCAGATGTGTCGATGGCTGCTGCGCCATGGAGCCGACATTGATGCCAGGGATCAGGTCACTGGGTTCACCCCCCTGCACTTTGCAGCCATGTATGGCTGTGTTGAGACTATGATGCTTCTTGCAAAGGTACTCTATTACTCATTGAAGCACAAAATGTGCAGTTGTATAACATTATTTCATTTCAAAATGTCTATTTTTTTATTTTGAATTTCTTTCCAAACTCTGTGGTACTGCAATTTTACAAGTGCCATGAAATGCTTAATTTATATTATTAACCCTTTAGCGGGCAAGCATTGAAATATCCAGAAATTAAAATTTCAGAAACCATTTCAAGAAAGTAAGAAGTATTATACAATATATTTATTTCTATGAATTTTTGCAAATTTTGCCTATTGAAGGTTTAAATCGCACTTGAAGAATTCAATAAATGCGATCAGTACACAAAATTTTTCTTTATAATTAAATTTCAGTTTATGCAAACGAAAAATTAGAAAAGTAAACATTTAATTTAATTAAATTTAATCAAGTTGCCAAAATAAATAAATATATATATATTGCTACTTCCACCTTTTGAAGACAATGCGGAAAGATCGTCAGTTCCATTGTCCGAGTCAAAACCTGGTGACTCGGCAACCCTCGGCAGCTGGTGATGCTATAGATAGAACGATGGTCAGATAATTAGTGATTGACTGAGGCATTATAAGGATGCCTCAAAAACAAACAGGAAGCCGTGGTGAGGCTTTTTGTGACGCGATTTCAAGTGATCATATATGGTAACTTACCCGTGAAAGGGTTAAGTTCCTAGTTTCTTCAAGTACATTATTCCTTGAAGACTTTAGTTTTAATTGAACTCCTTAATGATTGATTTCTTCATTTAATTCTGGCATGCAAGTGGTAATAAAGTTTTCTATGATACTAGTAGCACTAAAATACTTAATGAATTATGTTCTATTTAATAAAAAAGGTTTGTTATTGGTTTTTATTGCTTCTTTGTATTTTATGCAGATATGATTTTCCAGCATTACCGGTACATAATTTTTATCTATGAAAATATGTGCTTTAGTTTGAAGCCTGGTAACTTGAATGTACTGGGCTGTTTGTGTGCATATTTACAATCAAATTAATTAGTTACAGAGGAAGAGATTTTGTAATTGAGGGTGAGAGGATTCAGGATAACAGGATTCAATGTGATAACAGGGTTATTTGTGATGATGCAATTACACGAGTTCTAAATCATACAGATTATATTTTAGAAGAAATGCTGGGTTGAGCATCTTGGATTTTTAAATTTTTTAGCTGCTCAGAATGTCAAGGATAATGACATAATGATTCCCTTAGTATAACATTCTGAAAATTACCTATTTAATTCAATGTGTTTTCTTATGGATGGTGTGCAAACTGTTGTTTTTGGTACATGATTATTGGCATGCAGCCAATTATTTTTACATTAGAGCTGCCTCACTTTTATTCACTAGTAATGGAACTAAGATTAAGTTGTGAATTTGTCTCTGCAGGCTGGGGGAAGCTATCGAAGTTTGTCAGATTCAAAAAAAGATGCAATGAGCTTGCTGTATGAAAACTACAGGATTTTTGGCAAAGACAGACTCCATAGTGCATCTTATGTCTATGATCTATACTTTACTCACTTCACATCTCTGGCTAAACTAAAATTGGGTAAGTGATGCTGTATGATGCTTTTGGGGCATGAACTATATTTAAAATCAAATAGATTTATACGAGGTATTTATGTTCCTTATGATCTGCTTTTTGCTTCTAACTATTGTGACTAAATATTTATATAATATTATAAATACCTATGTAAATAATGAAATACATGTGTATATATGTAATGAAGTATCTATTCTCAATAATACAACTAAAATTGTGAATTAGCTTGAAGTGCTCTGCATTACAGGCAAGCTACAACTGCTGTGTGATGAGCAAGGGAAGGATAAGCGAGCTGTGTTTAGTGTCCAGATGAACTGTGCCAACCCTTCCAACGTTGAACCATATTTGATTAGTGAAGGCGACAGCAGTGATGATTGTCACAGCACTGATGAAGAGGTGCAGTATATTATTTAACTTATTCAATCATTGTTAGTAATCTTTGTGAGTTGAGGCTATTGGTACTCTGACAATGTTGAGAACAGATTTGTGAACTGTTAAATAAATTAATCACATGAGCACAGGATCTCCTAATTCCTTTTGCAAAGTAACGCCATTATTAATGAAATAGTAACAATTTTTGACACTATTTGCAATAACATACCTATATTAATTAGGGTTACTAAAATAGCTATTTATTAGTGATTAAGTTTCTGCCATTCGGAAATAAAATGTTGATGATTTTCAAAATAGATTCAAAATATCTTCAATCTCAAAATTATTTTCCTTCTCTATTGGGCACATAATTTCGTGAATGAAACTTACCTTTTAGTCTATTGGACTGCATCAAGAGGGGGTATTTCTATTTTTAAAATGCATTAATTTTTTACCATATGGTATTTCCCCATACAAGTTGTCTTGATAAAAAAACTGTTATCATTATTCACAGGACATTCCTGCAGCTGCTGTCTTTGATTTTCCTCCAACAAAAGAGAGGCCCATGGATGACGTATCTTCACTTTATGTCTTCGGACAAAATCAGAACTACAACTTGGGACTCGTAAGTGAGACGCTTAGCCTCTACAGTGTTGTCTACCCTTGTCAATGCTGCCTACCCTTGTCAATGCTGCCTACCCTTTTCAATGCTGCCTACCCTTGTCAATGCTGCCTACCCTTTTCAATGCTGCCTACCCTTGTCAATGCTGCCTACCCTTTTCAATGCTGCCTACCCTTGTCAATGCTGCCTACCCTTTTCAATGCTGCCTACCCTTGTCAATGCTGCCTACCCTTTTCAATGCTGCCTACCCTTGTCAATGCTGCCTACCCTTTTCAATGCTGCCTACCCTTGTCAATGCTGCCTACCCTTTTCAATGCTGCCTACCCTTTTCAATGCTGCTTATTCTTTTCAATGCTGCTTATCCTTTTCAATGCTGCTTATCCTTTTCGATGCTGCTTATCAATCACAATGCTACTTATCCTTTTTTATGGTGCTGCCTATCCTTTACAATGCTGCTCATCTTTTACAGCGTCACCTGTTTTTTTACAATGTTGCTTATCCTTCACGGTGTTATTGGTCCATTGTGAGATCGTTGACCAGCAACAAAGCAACCGTTCGAGTATCTAGTGCTGTAAGCTTAGTAATTGTTAATCAAAAGATTCCTTCTGCTATGTTAGAGGTAATTTTATGTGATGGCATGAGATCATCAGATGGGTGGTTAAATTAATACTGATTTATTGTCCTACATTTCCGACTGACTCAATGGTAAATATATGAACGAAATGGTAACCTCTTGGTTTTATTTCAATATGAAGGAAAAATAAGTGGTAATCACAATAACTATGAGGCATTGTTGACAAGTTTTGAAGTTTTCAAATGAAGTTTGTATGTTGAAATGAAAATCTGTTTTCTTTTTTGGTACCTTGTGGGGCAATCAAAAATATATATTTATAATACTTATTTTTTATTAAACGGTAATCATGTAAATGAAGTTGCTCATTCAAATTACAAGAAAAGAATGCTTGTCCATTCTGGATATTATTGAACTTTAAAAATGTACCTATAAACATTTAGAAAATATCAAATATTTTAAAGTAATTATGGTTGTTTTTTTCCTGTAAATTATTAGTTTGAAAATATAATTGATGTGTAAATTATTAGTTTGAATATATAATATTTACCTAATATATACTCGTATATTCTTATAATATATACTCGTATATTATATATATATAAGGAATTGATACTGACGACAAGCTTTATACCAGGGCACGACTAGAGTGGTCTCACGACCCACGCAGCTGGAGCGGTTCACGCGGGACCAGGCGGTGTGCGAGGTGCGGTTCAGCAGGTACCACACGCTGTACCTCACCGCTGCTGGTACCGTCAGGGCGTCGGGACATGGCGTCGGTGGCAGGTATCTCGTTGCTCTGTTTCATTCCGAGTATAAAGTGTATTTCCTTTGGTATATTCCACTATTTCTATGTTCATCGATAGCTACTCATTCCATGTTGTTCAACAATACGAATTAAAACATCGGAACTTTTATGTGGCAAATGATTTTTGGGATTACAGGATGCATATATTATGGAATACAACTAAGTTTTTTTTTCAAATAATACGAAAAAATACAAGATAAATAAAATATATTATATTAATATGAAATAAATATTATAATAATATAAGAAGATAATTCATGATGAGGTTCGTTGTAATATAACTAAGTATTTTTTTCAATTGTTAGAAGATAATTTATGATGAGGTTGGTTGTAACATAACTAAGTATTTTTTTCAATTACTTCATGATGAGGTTGGTTGTAACATAACTAAGTATTTTTTTCAATTACGAGAAGATAATTTATGATGAGGTTGGTTGTAACATAACTAAGTATTTTTTTCAATTACTTCATGATGAGGTTGGTTGTAACATAACTAAGTATTTTTTTCAATTACGAGAAGATAATTCATGACGAGGTTGGTTGACAGGCTCGGCACGGGCACTGAGGCGACATGCATGAGGCCAGAGGTGGTGGCGTTGCCCAGTGGCACGAAGGTCATCATGGTCGCTGCTGCCACCGACCACTCCCTCTTCCTCACCTCCACTGGCCACGTAATGCTCGCTTTTTCTCTATATTTGTAAAAATTAATGATGGTTTCATAGGCAAGCCTTAACTTACTCCTGCATTCGTGTTTGAACAGTTTTCTCCCTCAGATTCTTTTCAAGCAACAAAAGTTATTCAGGAAATCCTCCAAGCCTAATTATAATCTAACAACGGTATAGAAGTGCGTGTTACTAACCTAGTATTGAGTACAAGTCTGCCTGGAGAATAACAACGGTATAGAAGCGTGTTACTAACCTAGTATTGAGTGCAAGACTGACAGGAGAATATAACAATGGTATAGAAGCGTGTTACTAACCAAGTATTGAGTGAAAGACTGACAGGAGAATATAACAACGGTATAGAAGCGTGTTACTAACCAAATATTGAGTGAAAGACTGACAGGAGAATATAACAACGGTATAGAAGACATGTTGTTGACACTAAGAGCTACACTTAAGTTTTGTGTGATGCCGGCTGGCTATTGTGTTACTGAAGTATTTGTGTTCCTGAGTTGTTACAATCGCTGCAACGCTATTGCTCGTGCATACGAGTTATACTGAGTGTAATCAGTCGCCTGTGGACCGAGTGATTACTCTGGTTGCTGTCTTTCAGGTGTAAGCTCTGAACATTTACTTCTCTATCGCTGGGGTATGACCGAACACTAAACACCTACCACTCTGTTGCAGGTGTATGGCTGTGGACTGAACACCTACCACCAGCTTGGAGTGGACACTAAGATCGCGTCCAAGTGTGTCACCCCGAAGATGATAGCCTGGGACCCCGCATCTGCTAAACCCGCTCCGTAGGTGTCGCCCTATTGGCCCTTTTCTCAAATATTTCTTGTTAGACATGTCATGGCTGCAGCAATTTTAATAACACTTGGACCTGTTGTTGTTCGTTACGACGAAACTCGGGCAGACCGAGGGGGCGGGATGCGGAAGGGCGACCATGAAAGTTGAGGTGAGCAAATGATGGAGAAAGGCTAGGAAAACTGTAGCCTGGAGATGACGGTCCCACAGTGAGGAGACTTGTGGGGTCCTTAGGGAAAGAAGGGCTGGAGAAGAGGTTCTCGGTGAAGTGCAGGTGATCCCTGCAATCGGGACTAGCCGCGCTTTGGGTGTGCCTTACGCTCTACCAGGCACACTTTGAGCTCGTCATGACCGCTCACTTGTGCAACACTTGGCGTGTCTTTTACACGTGTATGTAGCAGGTGCCATCAAACACAGTTAAATTGTTTAACTATTTAGTATTTATAAGAACAGTGACATTATTAAGTCATAAAAATTTCGGTATTCTAATGATGAAGGAAAAATCGAGAAAATTTTAAAAAATATACATTTTCGTGTCTCATGACCTCACTTTAATACAGCAAGTACCAAGGTGTGCAGGGCGTGGCCTGCGCCAGGTACCACATTCATTAGTCCCGTCCCCGCAGGAGTGGCAGCAAGTACCAAGGTGTACAGGGCGTGGCCTGCGCCAGGTACCACTCGGTGCTGTGGACGACGTGCGAGTTGTACACGTGGGGCACGAACGTCGGCCAGCTCGGTCACCTCGACCACGTCGTACCCACGCCCAGGCTCGTCAAGTCCTGTTCCTCCCTCAACAAGACCTCGGGCATTTACAAGGTGCCTTCTGCAGGTTTAGCTTCCTATACACAAGTATTCTCATAAAATTATATGTTGTAAGTTCTTTAGCAGCTTCTTGAACCAATGCTGACTTTGAGTATCTCGATTTTTCAGAAAATTATATTTCTTTGATATTGGTATTTAAACTTTTATCACCTGATCTTTCTGCGCTTGCATATAAAACAGATTTTGTGATTTAAATACTTGAAAAAATTCGGAAATTTGAGTTTTTCCCCTTTAATAAAGTGAGATGGAATGAATACCATTCTATCATAAGCTACGCAAATAACAGTGAGAAATTAAATGGATGTTCATTTCATGAACTATAGCATTATTAATATTTATATTTGGTCAGGTGTGCGTGAGCAACGTGTGCACGGTGGTGGCGATGCTCGAAGGCTTCCTCATAGTCTTCTACGGGAACAAATACTCGATCATCTCCAGCCGCTTGTCACGCGGCGTGGAGGCAATCCTGAGCATATCGTGTATGGGAGGAGTGCTGAGTAATGTAGCTAAGAACCCCATGTTTGCCGCACACAACCACACCAGTCACATCAAGCCTGGCATGGATGAGCAACTTGTCATCAGTGAATCATCTGAAATTATCAACGGACTTTTGCCAGAGAAACTCAGCTCTAAGTCTTTGTTATCGCAAGTGGAATGCAACGAAGACGATCTTGTGATTTTCTACTTGACAGCCGGCAATTTGGGGTACTTGTGGTCAGCTCAACGCCAGTCGTCGCGCCCGATGTGTTTAGAGAGATACAAGATAGTTGACATCTTCGCCACGCCTTCTGCCTTGCTCGCAATCTCTCACACCGGTGAACTCCTCAGAATGAAGGTTTATGCAAACCAAGAGCGTAATTCTAACCTTACGGTCACGTGGTGTGTACTCGCACATCTACACAGAACCAAGAGAATTTTTGCTGATCCTAACGGACAAAATTTCGCCGTGTTGTGTCAAGACGCCTTCCCTAAACTATTTCTGGACGACGAATGGTGCCAGTCGCTGGTCAATGATATGACGTCGCTGCATACTACGTTGTCCTTGGAAGAGTCCTTTTGTGACGTCATTCTCGAATGCGATGGCGAAAAGTTTCCAGTGCACAAAATGGTCCTTGCGGCAAAGTCCTTATTTTTCAGGAAGCTTTTTTCGCCTTCGAGCGCCAATCAAGAAGAGCTCTCAGTTCCTGAAAATGGTCATCATGTGCAAGGCCGATGCGATTGTGGGCTTTCTCGCGGCTTTTATCATCATATCAATGAAGAAACGAAAGAATCTACTGCCTGTTATTCAACTGAAGATGACACATTTAACTTTAGCTCTTTTGGGAAGAATGCACCTGATGCTTCCTTCAAGCAGGAGCCTAGTCCCACTGGAGAAAGCTTCACGCCTGATGGAGAAGTTCCCTCTGTGGACCTGACTTCTCTTGTAACTAAAGATGCTCTTCGCGAACTCATCTCGTTCTTCTATACGGGCAAATGCAAACGCGTCAGCTACCATGACATTTGCTCTAACGCCGGGAACTCCGAGCGTCACCTTATCGAAACGTCGAAACATAAGAAAAAACGAAATACTATACGATACACGTGGATATATGAAGACGAAGAGTCCATTGAAAAACACGAGAAATTTTCCTCGACCAAGGAATTGCAGCAGTACGTCGCACTCCTCCTGAAGGCCACAAAGGAACTGGAAGTGGAGGATTTCCCCGCAGACTGCAAGGAGGAATGCGACCTAAAGCTGTGAGTAGATGATCACAGCAGAGCTTCCTTTACCTAGCATGACTATTGAACTTAGCTTACAATTCATCATTATCATTATTGCAACTCATAAACGTTATCATTAGTTCAGCCCACATATGTCATTACAAGTTCCACCTCTCCGTCAAAACTTGACGATTGCTCCGCGTTGAACTACCACCCCGCCATCACCCTAGTTCCACACAAACTTTAGCTCCATTGCGTCATCAACGCTTGTAGACCTCGCTATGAGATTTCACCGAATCATCACCACCAGTTCCATCCCATCCCATCAACACGCCCTCACGACCGTCCCTTCCTCACGCCCTCACAACCCCCCCCACTCAGCCCACGGTACACCGCAGGTACCTGACCGTGGACGTCTCCCCCGACGTGCAGTTCACGGCAGAGGACGGCTCGCTGGGGCCACGGGCGCATCGCTTCATCCTGAGCGCGCGCGTGCCCTTCTTCTCTGCGCTCTTCTCTGCTCGCTGGGCCCTGGTCTGTTCTTAAACTTGACACTTGCTTGCGTCAAAACCCTTCAACTAAAAAAAAACTAGACTGAATTTATCATATATGTTTACATCAATATCTGGAAACGTTATAAAACAGCCCATTGAGTAGATGCATTTCATCTCCTCTGCTCGCTGGGCCCAGGTTTGTTCATAAACTTGGCATTTGCTTGCATCAAAATACTCCAACTATGAAAAAGCTAGGCCTGAATTTTTCATGTATATTCACATCATTTTCTGGAAACGTTATAAAACAGCCGATTGAGTATGTGCAATTCATGTTCTCTGCATGCTGGACCCAATATTATTTAAAAAATTGATTTATTTTTTGGATGAAGACCATACGTACGTACGTCTAATTTGGATGAAGACCATACGTACGTACGTCTAGACCATACGTACGTACGTAACGTCTGAGCCATACGTACATAGGTTACGTCTTGTTTATCTATATTCAAGGTTTATTCATGTTTTAACCCTCTACCGCCTGACATGAGTAATCGGAGCAATATTGTCACAAGCCTATCCAAAAAGGATACGTTCTAGTGAACGCAAAATGACTTGCACTGATGGTTGCCGCCACGTACGACAACTTTAAAATGTTCTCTGTTGCGTACAAACGTCCTTAAGTTGCTACACTCAATAGTTTACGTATAATTTAAGTTGAAAGTTATGTTCCCGGAGAAAGACATACGGCGGTAGAGGGTTAAAACAGAGTTGCCAAATGTATAGTGAGGCCAACCGGGGATCCACAATGCTTGGGGATTTTACCTCGGTCTGACATATTTTTAGCGGTACGATTATGAGATATTACAAAAACGAGGAGGGAAAGCAAATTTCATTTTTTTTCTAGATTTTAGTGGTTATATTGAGAAAAGATTTCCTTCAATCTAAGAAATGGAAGTCGTTGGAGTTTTATGTTAAATGTTGTTTTTAGCAGGCTTTTCTCTCATTAAGAGACCTGTTTAAAAAAAGCTATGGAATTTGGCATGACGAGATTCTCGGAGCTCGGCAAATATCTTTCCCAGCAGCCTTTGGTTGAGTGGCTCGCTGCTTCTGTACGGCTCTAAACTGGATGCTGATATCCGCTCAGTTAATTGCAGACGGAAATCAAGTTTTATACGAATTTATTCAAAAAAAAATTCCTATTAGTCAGCAAGAAATGTGGCGTAAAGTTTAAATTCCAAGATAGTCTATACTACCTTAATAGTAGTATTTAATCTTTTCTGAAATGGTAAAGGGAGTAAAGATGATGTTTTAGGTATATATATTTTTTTTGTTGATCTCCAATGCGCAGAATGCGTGCACCGCAGATGGCCTACAGTTGGTGCAGTCTCCTCACTGCCACAGCACTGCCTTCCTACTGCTGCTGCAGTATTGCTACACCGACCACTTCTGCTACTGCTGCCTTACGCTGCCACTCGTAAGCTCACTGATTTCTCTTATCCTCTACGTATTCCTACTGAAATAAAACAATTTTCACGAGACAGCGATGCTTGCACGCACAGTTTGCGCTCATGAGGCTCAGGTTCTGTTTCTGGTTTTGTTAGATGCTCTGAAGGCGACACCAGCGTGGCCGTGGGCGAAACGAAGAAATTTCATCACATGATGAAATTAATTGGTTCTATTCAAGCATTTTCTGTATTATGTTTGAGCTGATATTCTTATTTATTCTATTATTGTCTTAACTATTCGTGCATGGTAATGACTTAACTTCTATTATAATATTTCATTGGGTTTAATAGGGTATAGATTTAGCCGTTCACTTCTTAACTTTCTCAACCTTCCTATTTCAAGTATCTGGCCAGCAGATTATAACGGTAGCACGTAATGTAATTCTTGTTCGCATTTAATCCATTGATATTCATGACAGGTCATGGATTTGCTGGTACTAACAGACGAACTATTGGCTAAGGATGCCCAGGAGCTGGCAGAGAAACGTGCCGTGGATTATATTGACCGACGCAACCTGCTGCTTCTTTACCAGTTCTCTACGCGCTACAACTTCACGATCCTGAAGCAACACGTCCTCTTTTTCGCTTACTTTGAGACTCCCTTCTTGCTTGAGTCCAGGTAAAATAACTTCCCTTGTAACTTGAGTATTTGTCAAGATTTTTAGGCATCTCAATAAGTTTTTCAATGCGTCGAGACAAATATTGATCTTGAGAGTACTTTTATCTCGCTAATAGGATTTTCGTTCGAATTTTTCAAATCTGGAAAAGTGTTGATAATTATATAGGGAACTTTGCGATAAAAATCACTGACGAATTAAATGTGGTTATTTTGCAAGTGACTAACTCAGCAACAAAACAAAGCTTATTAATTTCAACCCTCTCAGATATCTGGACATCAAGAAGAGCCGCTATCTAGCTAGCAGACTCAGCCATCAGAAAACATATTTAGAGAATTCAATTCACATTAGAAAGCAGACTAACACACTCAATTACTAGAATTCCGATTTCGATCGTGTCTTGAAAATATTACTAGAATTCCAGTTTCGAATGTGTCTAGAAAATAGCATCACCTTCATTATTATCATCGTTCGTTGAGAACACTCGTCAGGTTCATCATCACCACACTACACGCTCACTCTTAACGCCCTAAACTCCATTTCGGATTTCACATTCCAAGATGATCGATGTCAATCAACTCAGAACTAACTCTGGTAATCTGGTATGCATCTCACGACATTATTACTCGGGGTGTAGCCATCATCTCCCCACTCTCTGACCATCTACACCATTCAAAACATTGTACTTGGAATCTCTCGTGACAACACGCGAACGACACGTTCACAGCACACTCAAAGACGAACAAAATTACTCCTCGTAACAGAACACAAAATGTGAATACACCCAAGATTGCGCTTTTGTATTACATAACCCTCTAAATACTTACTATTGCTTCAAAACCTCGCTCGTACTCTCAGGCAAAAAGTTGATGTTTCGCAGACAGTTCTTCGCACACTTAACACACGGCACACCACAAGCCCGGCACATCCCACAAATTGTGTCCACACAAAGCAAACTGTTGTCCCACACTGTGACACAAAAATTCTGTGTGACAAACTTTTGTCTCACAGCCTCTTAGTCAGACGGAACCTTATGTAGAGCAGCGACGGCGGATGAAAATTCTTGATGATGTATGAATAATATTTTTACTTTGGTCAAAAATTTCCATAATGATGCAGTTTTTTTGCACAGGTTCTTCGAGAATTTGCGACCAAAAGATCTCGCCCAGATCAGTGCAATGAACAAGTACAAAGCTAGCGAGAAATATTCGCATGATTGGCAAAAATCAAGAGAATATTACAAGCTTCGAAGGCGATCTTCAGACTTCATCAGCCATCCATTAGTCTACGAATTACCGTGCGTTCCAGATACCTCGAACTCGAACGCCCATTTTGTGTTCTCGGTACCAAAGAGAGATTTTAACAACGGAATTGATCTTTGGGAATATATTTACACGTCGCTGGGATGCTCCTATGATGAACAGTGCGACCAACCACATCATCGTGACGGAGATCCCATGCAGTACCTGGAGAACGAGGAGCCTCAGGTGTTCCTAGAACTCCAGATGTACGAAGAAGAATTGCGTCAGGAACTTGAACGCAAGGACTTCAAGTTTCAAGGTTAGCTTTATTCAAAAATGCATGGGTCATAATTTTATTTTAATCGTATAAGTATGGAAGTCATATTTGAATGTATTTGAATCTCCATTGTTTAGCAGTGTATACAAAATTATTTGACTGCAAAATTATTTCGAACAACGTTTATCGATATATAGGGGTTAGACAAAATAAGGGAAAGAACTAAGAAATCCACAAAATATATTTTAGTATGGTGTAGGTCCACCGTTTGCAAGCCTCAATCCTCCTAGTCCTAGGTATTGATTAATACGAATTGTGAATTGTTTCCAAAGAAATTTTAACCCATTTTTCAGCTAAAACTCCTTCCAGCTCTTTTACAAACGATGACGGCGGGAATCGACTTCTGACTTTCATTTCTAAAATCGACCATAAATGCTAGATAATATTCAGGTCTGGTGATTGTGGTGGCCAAATGAGATGCTCAACTTCATTAGAATGTTCCTCGAGCCATTTTTTAATGATTCCAGCTGTATTGTTCGAGGCATTATCATCAAGATTGAAAGACGGCGTTCCCCTCCGGAAACCGTGCTTGAACCCTTGGATGAACTTGGTCCTCTAAATTCCTAAATAGTCACGGCTGTTATAGAAAAGTCTCTGGCGCCCCAGATTTCCAAGAAATAGCACACCAGATCATCACAGATCCCCCGTCATGTTTTACGGTTGGGAGGAGGCAGTCGGGATTAAATCATAATAAGTCTTTTGGTTGTCTCCAAACGTAAACTCGACCACAGGTTGGAAAAAGTGTAAGCGATGATTCGTCAGAGAAAATCACATTTTTCCACAGCTCGAGGGACCAATTCTGGAGATCTTTACACCACTAACGCTTCGAAGCATTTGCATTTGAAACCAGAGGTAATTGCAGCTCTTTCATAGAATCCAGACCTGTGCCGCTCTCGGCGGACAGTCTTTATGGAAACTGGGTTCTGAAAGTGTCCATTGAGGTCTGCAGTAATTTTAACAGCGAAGGTCTTTTGATTGTCCCTCACAATTCGACTTAGGTAACGACGGTCTCTCTGAGACAACTTCGACTTTCGGCCAGACCTGTGCTTTGCTGAGGACATTTTTCTTCTGTTTCAAAAGCAGTCATTACATCTGAGACAGTAGCTCTAGAAACGTCAAGCATTCGGGAAGTTTCTGTCGCACTAGCACCTGCCATACGGGCACAAACAATTTGGCCTCATTGAAAGTCAGAGAGGTATGAGATCTATAGGTTAGTTTATAGACACAAAAATTATTAAAAAAAAATCTGTGCAAGGATAAAATAATAAGCAGCAACAATAAAGGATAAAACAAAAGTATATCACGTTTTCATTGATGATAACATGTTCAAATTGTCAGGCGTTTCCCTTATTTTGTCCAACCCCTGTATATAGAATTTTTTGTCCATATGCTATGTATCAAGAGTGAAATTCATGTCTCAACGTGGTTAAGTACGTTTGCATTCAATTCGCTATGTATGCAAAATCATTTATTTTGTCTTGCATAAATGGTCGTTATATGGCGCAAATATAATGTCTTTTTTACCAAACTTGCCCAATGTACCTGAGCGAAATTTAATTATTATAGAACTGAATGGTATTAAATTTGTATGCTCAATGCATGCATTTTCTGCCACCAGATCACCCGAGCGTTGCCCGCAAGTGCCACAAGTACCGCTGTGCGCCGCCTCGGAAACTTCGTCGAGGTTCCCGCAGCTCCTCAGAGTCTGACGGCGGCCGAAGCTCCAGCGACGCCAGCGATGAGTTCGACTTCAATGGACTTGTCGATAAAGAAGTTGATGCCTCAGACGGTGCGTGGAAGTTATTGTCATTGATGCATATTGTATTTTTCTGCTGCACTGGATCAATTTATTGTGTATTTTTTTCCACACCGAGACATCGCCGTAGTTCATCGGAGGTATTACTGATATAAAGAATCATTAGCCTGTCAGGCTTATAACTACTTTTTTGAGGATCATCATGTCTGTGATTTCAAATCTTAATTTTATTCTTCAGACGATGAAGACAGCAGCACGTGGCATGTAGTAGCACGACGTAAAGAAGCTGTTTACGATAGCATTCAGCACTCGCAACCTCCGCCACCAACGAACAGCAAAATCGACCAGAAGTGGAAAAACAAAAATTCAACAGCGCCGTCACGTTCCGTCACAGCGAGCAAACCCACTCCAATTGCCAATCCTGCTCCACTTTCTCCACCAGCTGCTGGCCCTTCTTCACTCAGTCAAACTCACCCTTCTCCACTCAGTCAAACTCACCCTTCTCCACTCAGTAATACTCAAAAACTTGCCCCAAAGCAAGATGTCGTTGAAGCTGCTGCTTCTTCGTCTGGAGACCTCAGTGGATTTCAGCCGAGAACTCCAGAGCTTCGCTGCAATTTAGATGGCCAGGCTTGCGTGCTGGGATCGCCAGACACGAGTTCCTCGTCAGTCTCCCCTGCCGGGCCAGACTTTCCTTCCCTGGCGGAGTCCGTGACCGCGGCCAAGCAGCAGCAGCAGGCAGCTAAAGCTGCGAGTGCTAAGTGGGTGCTACAATTAGAACTTCTCGTTTTCAGTTTTTTTTTCTGTCTCTATTTTCTTCAGGTGAATTGTTGTCCTTGTATGGGAGCTAAATAATACTTGATCGATTAGTTCGTCTCTTCTATAGTTGGCATTCATACCATATGTATAAATTATTTTGAATTGGGAAACTCTAACAATTCTTTCTAAAATTGTTCATAACTATTGTAATCGTATAAATGTGATAACATTTGCATTCTATTCTATGGCAGGTTTTTCTTTACATTTTATTTTATTGGGACCAGATTTAACATTTCTGCTGTATCTCGTGCAGAACTTCATCTCCTTTCGTGCGGATGTCGCAGAAGCAGCGCAAACAGCGTCAACGAGAAGAACAGGAAGCGAGCGCGTCTGCTGCTCCTGCAGCTGCCACGCCAGCAGCAGCTGTCAGCCCTAAAACTGCTACTCCTGCCTGGGGTAAGAGCAGCGTTGTAGTTTGGTCCCTGTTGTTGTTGTTACTGCGTTTGGTCACTGTTGTTGTTGTTACAGCGTTTGGTCACTGTTGTTGTTGTTACTGCGTTTGGTCCCTGTTGTTGTTGTTACTGCGTTTGGTCCCTGTTGTTGTTGTTACTGCGTTTGGTCCCTGTTGTTGTTGTTACTGCGTTTGGTCACTGTTGTTGTTTTTATTGTTGTTGTTATTACTGCGGCTGCTATGATACCTCACCGTACCTACCATGATATGGGACGATCATCGATTTTGTTGAAAACGCTGATAAAACATAATTTGCGCCAAATAATTTGCTAGTTTAAAACTAATACGTTTCATTTTGTATCTGTATCTCATTAAATGAATTAAGTTTATAAAGCTTACGCTTGTTTTCGGTACAGGTCAAGCGCAGCTCTCCGCCGGATCACCGCCCTGCTGCTCTGCTCAGGAACAGCAGCAGGAGTCACAGTTCCCGTCCTTTGCAAGGTATCGTCAGCAACAAGTGATTTGATAAATCAAAAATAATGTAAAAATCCGCCCTAACGAAGAATATTTTCCATCAAGATAAACACTGGTAAAAGTCGATTCTTTGCACTTTCGAAAATTAAGGTACTTGCTCTCTGTTGTCAGTTAGCATCCTGATAATATTTACCTTATATGTGGCAATACCACATTACACACATAACCAAATCACTCATCCTTAGACCAAAAAAAGAACGAATGACGTTTATGCTTGGAAACCAAGTTTTTCGCTATTTTTACCCTCCTATGAATTTAAGGGACAATAACATTTGTAGAGAAGTTTATCCAGATTAATTGGCAATGAATTTCATTCATAATCATGAGGTCCATCTTGATTTTCATTGTTAATGCGTAGGCCGAGTAACGAAATCATAGTTTCCTTTGTACCCATTTTTTGCGCTCGATTTTAAAGTAGAATTTAGAGCTTTTCAGGCCTATTCCATTTTTTTCGTCTCTGCGAGTAAAACCTCGGTCAATGTTTCCCCAAGACAAAGAACTAACCCTTTGTCTACTTCGGTAACTCTTTACTAAACCAGAGAGTACAAATATCATCAAAGACGGTTTAAGTGGTCGTAATCAGCAATCATTTTGCATTGCCCAAATCCCGTGTTTCAATGTAATTTATCTTTGAGGCCGCATTGAAATGATTCTCATTTTAACAAAAATCGTCAACAATCATTTTTTTGGTCACCATTACAATAGCAATCGATATTTCTTTAACGTTATTGCATTACTTTCTGTGGACAGCGGTCGCACACGGCGTTCGTCGCAGCGAACGCTCTCAGGCAGCAGCGGTGGCTCAGACTTGTCCGTCGGCACTCCGAGCACGAGCGAGAATCTCTCAACGATCATGCGACGCGAGAAGAACATGCGCGCCAACTACGTCAAAAGCCAGAAGAAATCTCTGGAACATATTCAGGTAAGATGCTCTATATTAACAGAGTTATATAGAAAATGACTTATTTTCATCATAACTTTTCTTATTCTTGATTGTGCCGAACTGGAAGACTTTAATGCGTGTACACTGTACAGTGAGCGCAGCGCGACCTAAACGCTTTATGGTCAATCTAGAGTTTATGGAGGAATCTTAACTAGATAATTAGATAGTTTATTCTGTAAAGAATTGGTTCATCCCAGGTAAAGAATGATAGATTCTTAATATCCTTGTCACTTTTCACTTAATAATAGCCATAACTTGCCACTTCTCAGATGGAGGAGCGAGCAATAGTGGAGCTGGAGCAACATTACCGCTCGCTTGCCGGCCCCAGAGACACCGTCACGGTGACCAGGCTGAGCTCGGCCCTCGTGGCTCAGCCTCAATGGACAGAACGGCATCGACCTCGTGACTTGCTCTCGTCTGTGATATTAAACAATTCTAACTCTTGAAAAGGATACTCACTGCTTATTAATAATCCGCCAACGCATTGCTTATCGTTTATCCCTTACTCGTGTTGGTTGTTTCGTCATTCAATTTTTTTCTTATAATATTTGTTTTTAATGATTGGTTTCTCTAGGCGTATGCGAGTATTCATTCATATTTCAGAGAAAATATACCTATAGGTAGAGTGCCATCAGATTGTTTTTTCTTTCGCTTCGGGTAACAAGTTCTGCTCTTGCGTAAGTGACAGGAGCTTTTCGTTCAAGTATATAACTTTTTGGAAGCAGATTGGCGTCGGTCTGTCGAGTTACGCAAATACATCGCACAATATCGCGGAGACTAAAACAATAAGCTCTACTAATAGATGACTGCGTATGGATGACTTCTTTGATAATTCGGTTTCAATATAACACTTTTAGGAACGTCCCTGCTTTGCAGTATTGATCTGCTTTAGTAATGCGAGTTGAGGTAAACATTTTGTTATTATTGGCAATTCAAGTTCTTTTGATGCATACCTTTTCTTTGTAAAACCAATGTGATAACATATCAACCCGCATTGGCTGATCGCTGATCGGCTAGAAGTAAACTGCTCATATACAAGAATATTTATCCCATAGCATTTTCTTATCCTCGCGATGTAAGTAATTTATTATAGCCATGCAAAGGATGTCAAAACTATATAGAAATTCACCAAGTTTAATGACATTGCATCGTTTGGTTCATTTGAGTACGTTATACTTAATTATAGTTAAATACTAAGCTAATCTTTGGTCATCTTTGGTCCCTCAATGAAGACTGGCGTGGCAGTGAGCAATTATTTGAGCGTAGACACCCGTCAAAAGTTCTTCCTCAACTTCAACGTTTCTAAAGAAACTTCAATTATATCTAAGTTAATCTAGTATAAATACCTTACACTGAAAATGAATTGCAATAAAACAAGATATAACGATTCATGAGCACATACCCATGGTATCGTTCCCACACCATGAGCGACTGGAGGAACATCACCTGCTAGTCACGTCCCAAGATTACCTGCCTTTTGGAGGAGCGGGATTGTTTCTTTATGCTGCTGCAATCAACAGTGCAGAAACAGTACATACCTGTTCTTCCAGCGAACAGTCACGTATGTTGTAATGAACCTCGATATTGAATCTGTATAAATCATCAACACTGCGTTAACATTTCATCAATTTGAGCTCTACTCTGAGTATAGAACATTGGTTCCTAATCTGCGATCAAATTTCCCCTGATGATTATTATTTATCGATCCTCCATTTCCAGTCGTCATGTAAAGGGCAGGGTTTCAATGCCCTCATACACATCAAATGACATAGGATTGGACTATTATAGTATAGTATCTTCGGCATTGAAGAATAGGCCTGTCGCCGATTCTTGTATTTTTCTTGACTAGGAAGACTAACATCGATTACTATGATAAGACAAATTGGACAGCAAAGTGAAAAGTATGAGCATCACTGGACCAGCGGGTCGATGTTGAGCTTCAGCGTGAGAGCATCTTCAGCGCGCGCAGCTTCCAGCCGCGCCATGACAGCTTCAGGTCGATAATCCACACTCTGTCACAATTGTTTCAAGAATGATAATAATTCTAAACTCTTATCAGTATTCGAGGGCTTTAGTTACCCCATTATTGCATTCAACATAACTGGTCGGAAAGTTTGTCTCACACTATCGAGTTTTCCGATTTTTAATTGAAGTTTTGCCTTTAAAATTGTACTAAATCCAGAACATGTACATGTATACTGCACGAAGCACAGAGATAATATTTTACAATTATCAGCCCTAACAAGACTTGTTTGAAGCCTCATATATAATATAACTTAGGTTCATTTATTTGTTCACAGCGCATCAATATAAATAAATACCTTGATCTTGAAGCCATCAGAGGCAGCATCGAAAACTGTCACCCCGGACGACGCGGCCTCGCCGCCGAGCGACGTTGCAATATCAATGGATGACACCGGCGGACCAATGGTCACGGGGAGGCTGGTGGACGGAATAGGAGGACCGATGGATGGAACTTTATAGATATCAGACGACGCTGAAGCACCGAAGGACCACAATGGACGGCCACATCGCGAACACAGCCCTCTGGTAGCTAGTTCTTGAAGCCTTTGAATGGCCGCCGCTGTTCGATCTCGCTCCTGAAACACAACTCTTTGGCAGCGACTAATTCTAGATCTGAATACACACAGTGAATGCAATCGAGTTATTTCTATGTACTATGGAATCTTCATTACTCTTTAAGACGTGAGGTCTAAATTGAGTGCAGGGTGGTTTGAGTACAGGATGGTAGCCTTGTGTTGGAACAGCTAACAATGTTCTTGCATGTGAAGCTAAGTTTAAATGCAGGATTCCCCTCAGCTTGTGAACCAATGTATCAGAAAAAGCATAATACAAAAAAACACCATTCTGTTTAGAATATTTACTTCAATACTGTTCGAAGTTCTAATAAAAACTTACCAAATCTTGGAATAACCTTAGAGTTTGTCTAATGACACAAACCCTAGTGTCTAGGCCTTAGCTTAAGATGCGAACAACATTGACGACGGTTAACATTTTACATTGACGGGTAACATTTGAACAACATTGACGACGGTTAATGCATCAGTAGAAAAAATAATTCAACTCCCAATCCCCTCACTGCCCTCCTCCAAGGAAAAAACCTTGGCGAGCTTAAATGCACCGGAATGAATGTTGGACCAAAGTGTTCTCTGTCAGTGAAAAGTTGTTTTTTATTTCGAAACATAGGTAAAGTGAAAATTGTTCTGAAATGACAGGAAAAGCATTAACGCATTTTATTAATGTGCGTCAACATTAATACAAGGCCTCGATTGGGCGCCAACTGTCATGCCGGAAATTAACAGGGATGATGACTGATTTCCGTATGCAACGATAAATTAAAAATACTGTAACGTTAAGTTATGAATTTCATTTCTACAGCATGCAATAGCGAAAGTTTCTTCACACGCGAAAAACAATGATAGACAGTGCATGCCAGAACCAAGAACTGATTACGGTATATGATAACAAATGAGAAAAAATGTAACTAAGTATTCACTGCAGTGAGTGACAGACGGCGCATTTTCTCGTCGACGAAAACGTGAAATCACGGACAGACGGACGGACATGACGAGCACAATAGCGTTTTTTCCATAAATGAGATATTTATATTTATTAAATATTAGTAAAAAATACAAAAATAATAAATATTAAAATATTTATGAATAACCGACTTTGGCGGCCTGCAGCTTGATGAGATGTGCAGCCTCGGTCTCTGCCTGCAGATGGTGCAGCCGTTGCTGCAGAGCAGCAGCTTTAGACTGCAGCTGCTGCCGCTGCAGAGTCAGACTCTCCTGTTCCTGCTGCAGAGCTTTCTGCTCGCTCTGCAGGCGAGCTGTCGCCAGAATCATCTGAAATATTCAATAATTTGATTAAAGTTTCATGGCCCGAGAAAATATAATTTCAAAAATACTTCCGGTGCATAAATATTAGACGAAAAAAATTATAGAAGAACGTACGGTATATAATTGAAAATTGAAGAACGTACATATTAGATGAAAGTAAATACTTGCAGTCACAAATAACTTTGAAAATCGATCAAAAATAAATAAAATCTGTAAGGTTCTCATGATTATAACGCAATCATACAAATCTCTCAAGTTCAAAAGAAAAAAATACAAGAATCGCTTACGTCCATTCGTTCCCGCTCGAGCTTCGCCTTCAGCTCCAGCACGTCTGCTCGCTCAGCGGCCAGCTCCTCCCGACGCTGGGCGAGCTTCCTGCTCTCGTCGCCCCCCAGCAGGCGGTCCCCCACCGGTCCCAGCAGGCGGTCCCCAAGCGGTCCCGGGCGGGGGTCCAGGCCGGGGACCGCTGCGTCTTGTCTTCTCTTGCTGGCCAGCAGAGACTCCTCGACCTGTGGACAAATTTTGTTTCAATATACAATATAATATACAGTATCTGAGCTTACATATACAGTATTGTATACAATATAATATACAGTATTTGAGCTAACATATACAGTATTGTATACAATATAATATACAGTATCTGAGCTTACATATTTTTGCACAATATTCAAGTTAACAGCTATATTTTGTAAAATTATTATTATTATTATTCGACGCATTTGTCGTGGCGTCTGGTTCAAACGAACCTCGAGGGCACGTCACACATAATATTAATAGCAAGCGAAAAATAAGTAGACACAAGATAGGATGGGAACGGAATTCGAGTTCACTTCTTTTGAGACAATTCGTGAAGACAGCTTTTTTGTACAATATTCGAGTTAACAGCTTCATTATAAAATATTTAAATTAAGAGCAATTTGTATAAAATAGTAACAGAATCAACAGCTATTTTTTGTGCAATACTCGACTTAATGGATATTAGATACAAGAATCGCCTTCCTGACCCTACGTGTCACCTCGACGTGTGTGGTAAATAGTTAGTATATTCCTTATGAGTTACCAGTAGAATAAAAAAAACTTACTAGAACTGTTATGAATTGTTGACTAAATTGACTAAAAATCTAAAGTCAGAGGGTTCGAGAAAATCAACTCGAAATATGTTGGCAACTCAGTATGAAATACATTCCTTATCTTACCAAAAGTTCAATTACCCAAAATCAATTGTGCAGATGTAAACAAGCCGACATCGTCATTATAAAATATCTCAGAGACTTCCCAAACAATCTGATTCCTTTGCATGCTCTTTTTAGGCTGTAAAACTTAACCTCAATGAATATAAGTAAACTTCCAATTCCACTGCAGCACTTCAAATAGCTTTGACCAACTTTCCACATAACCGCATCACTTCCATATTTTGCTGTCAAACTTGCTATCATACTTACAATTTTATTTCCTCTTACTCAAGCTCACTGCCGTAGGTTTAATTCCTTTACCTCACTTTTAACATCACTTAATTACTACCTTATCTCTTACTTTTAACATCACTCACGTCAAAATCACATCACCTTACTTCTTCTTTTGATGAATTACATTCGATCATGCATGCTTTACTTCTAATTCTTCAGCCCCACTTTCAACGCCACTTATCGCCTCGTCTCAATTCTCAATGAATTAATTCAAACCTCACCGCCTTACTTCCATTCTCTTTGCCTCACTTTCAACGTCCATTACTCCCTTATCTCCATTATTACTGAATTAATTCAAACCTCACCGCCATAATTCCATTCTCTTTGCCTCACTTTTAACGTCACCCCCTTATCTCAATTATTACTGAATTAACTTGAACCTCACCGCCATACTTATATTCTCGTTGCCTCACTTTCAGTCTGGTTGCCTTCTGCTGCAGCAGCTCCTGCTGCTGCCTGAGTCGCGCTGCAGCCTCGTCCAGCTTCTGCTGCTCGCCTGCAGCTGCTGCAGCGAGACGCTGCTCTTCACTCAGCTTCTTTTTCTGAGCAGGAAGAGAGCGTTGCATGCATCACGACTGAGCAGGAAGCGAGCGTTACATGCATCACGACTGAGCAGGAAGAGAGTTACATGCATCACGACTGAGCAGGAATACCAGCGAGCAGCAAGATTGAGGCGATGATGTCTCAGGCTTCACTGCTTCAGAAATAGTTACATGGACTTATATTTAGACCATGAATTTATTTATGTAAAATTGAATATGCATTGCCAGATTCCCAGGCAATGCTAGGAAAATTTTTTTATTGTTCGAAGAAAATAGTTAAAAAATTGTTCGAAATTTTCTATGCATTTGCCACCTGCGCAAAATACTGATAAATAAAAATAAATTAAAATTCACCGAGTGGTCTCACTAAATGGTGATACCTTTAACAACAAATATGAAATGAATCAACAAGCAAAACGTATGAATATTAAAAAAATTTTGCTCCACATATTCTTCCTAACAAAAAATTGTTGCATGAAAGAAAACAAGCAACTGCTGAGCCAACGGCCATTCTGAAGGTAATGAAGCCATAAGGCCAAAGTATCAACAACATTTAAGCGTTCGCGAGGTAACAGAAAATTCCAGGAAACTTGAATCATTGTAAAGTTATTATAAAATAGTGAAATATTTTTTAATAAAGTACGAACATCAGGAGCTTTGATTATAAATTTACCAGCTGGCATTTCAATCTAAATAAAGTTTGAACAGCAAATGATTTGCTATTCATCTATCACTCCACTGACCTACCAGTTGTTTTATCATTCAACTGGCCTACTCTTAATCTCATCACCAGCTGGCCCGCTCCACCTCTCACCATGACCACAGGGGCCGTATTATCAAAACTTCGTAAGTACGCAAAATTGACTTACGAGAGGCTTAAGTGCTGACTTGATGACGTAACTCTAGAGGTGGTATTATCAAAACATTTGCGCGGGAAGCTACGTAACGTAACTACGCCTGCTCGGAGATGTCGTAAGTGAAGTTCCGCACAAGTTTAGAGTGTCTGCTGAAGCGATAGGAAACTGTTGATTTACTAACAAATAACAACACCTTGACTTGTGATAGAATTTTGTCAATAATCCGACATATAATATGTGGTCGTGCTAAACGGTGCTTTTGGGATAAAAATGTCAATTGCCTTTTGTGCTATAATTTACAAGCAAATGTTGATATTCATATCTCACAGTTTTATGATCATTCACTTGAATAATGCCTTTTTGATTCAAAATTATATTGAGGTTGACAAGCAAATCATTTTTCTAGTTCTCTGTGAACAAATTTATTTCTTTTTATGACAGTCGCAACTCCAAGTCCAACTCAAGAAATTTTCTAAATTCTTTGTAACCTAAAAAAAATCTTCTAATTTTGAATGGGAATAATGAATTTATTTGCCGTTATTGCAAGAAATTTCGGCTAATGATCACAGCAAGTGCATTGCTATTTCGATAACGTCTCACTCATTTATCCCAATACACTCTAGTCAGGCACCGCAAATGCCGCTGACACCACACATCTTACTTTCGTCCAAGCGCACTGCGCACTGGTCGAGAGGAGCTTACTGGCGCTATAGGAAGAGCAAATCTCTGATTGGTCAGTTAGCCAGATGGTTTTGATAATACGCGTTTAGCTACGTTTTGCGTACGAAAGTTTTGATGATGCCAAAATTAGGGTGTACTTACGTAACACGTAACTTTTTTTGTCGTAAGTACAAAAAGTTACGAAGTTTTGATAATCCGGCCCCAGGCCTACAGTAACCTCGTCGCCAGCTGACCTGCCAGTTGGCAATACCCCCGTCGCCAGCTGACCTGCCAGTTGGCAATACCCCCGTCGCCAGCTGACCTGCCAGTTGGCAATACCCCCGTTGCCAGCTGACCTGCCAGTTGGCAATACCCCCGTCGCCAGCTGACCTGCCAGTTGGCAATATCCTGGGCCAGTTGGCGCTGCTCTCTGCCCAGTCGCCAGGTGTTCTCCTGCAGCTCCGCCTGCTGCGCCGCCACCCGCTGCTCCAGGCGCGTCACGAGCGCGCGCAGACGCTCCTGTTCCGCCTCCGCCGCCCGTGCGCCCGCCGTCAGCTGAGCCTCCAAACTTGCCACCTGCGCAGGGGCCATACTTTCAAAACTCGCTAAGTGAACGTAAGTACTTACTCTCTATACTCTTGTCTATGATTGGTGGATTTTGCTTGGAAGCCCGTCAATGATTGGCTGATGAACTTACGATCTCTTAACTTTTTTTGAAAGTATAGGCTCAGGAGTCGGAGCAATGGAGCACAGGGGCAGCGTAAGCAATGCCAGAGCAGCTGTGGCAACAGTTGCTGTCAGAGAAGCTGTGATATTCACATAATTTTCTGAGTAGCAATAATGAAAATAGCGTTATCTAAGCAGCTGTAACAGGAATGGCGTCGTCAGTGCAGCTGTAACAGGAAAGCGTTGTCAGTGCAGCTGTAACAGGAATGGCGTCGTCAGTGCAGCTGTAACAGGAATGGCGTTGTCAGTGCAGCTGTAACAGGAATGGCGTTGTCAGAGCAGCTGTAACAATACAATAACAAGATACTAACTAAACTTCAGAAGAAATTATAAAAGTTGTGAGCAGATACTGAAGAAAATAATTAATTAAATTTCAATAAATAGGCCATAGTGGGAGTAGTAGCACAGACCTGCTGCTGCTGCGCCTGCAGCGCTTGCTGCAGCACCTGCTGTGCGGCGTCACTCTGCTGCTGCACGTTGCTGCTCAGTTCAGTGAGCAGTGCAGCATTGCTGCTGAGTTGCTGAGACACAACATTGGCTTCTGTGCAGCGTGCAGCATTACGCTGCACAGCGGCAACCTCCATGTCCTTCATCTTCTGCACCTCCTGCAGCTGCAGCTCGTGCTGCTCCTGCAGCAGCTGCAGCACGCACTGCAACACTCCAGTCCATTTCCATTGAGTAACGAAACTATCATAATTTGTCAATTATTTTACTAATTTTATAGTTTCTTCTACTTGTGTTAAAACTAATTGATTGATTAGTCTACAATGTTATATTTAATTTCTAAACTTGCTTAATTTTTTAAGACTTTCAATGGAACAGCTCAAACAATCTCCATAATTTAAAGTTCTCACTGAATTTTTAATACTTAAAAGGAATGCATCAGAGGATAATGTATGCACCTGATGATGCTGAACAAGTTGATCGTGCTGCTTGTGCAGCAATTCTTCCTTCTTGACATGAAGCTCATCGCTGAACTTGAGTTTAGTCTCGTAACTTTTGGTAAGAAGCTCAAGTTCTTGTTCATGGTGAGCTCGCAGAACTTCAAGTTCCGCACTCAACTTCTCCACCTCTACCTGAGCCTTCCGTAAAACTTCTTGGGCTTCTTGCTTTGCACGCGCTTCAGTATCATTAATATTTAATTTCTTGTTGGTGCTGCTATCATCATTGCTGTTATTTTTGCTGTTATTGTTGACATTAATGTTGTCAGCGATGGCCGGGGCAGCAGCACCCGAAACCTCCACGGGTAGTCCCAAGAGACCGAAGTTGGAAATACCAAGCAAAGCGTTCTGGCACCTGCAATAGGAACATAAATTTAGTTGAAATTCTTAGTAAAAGAAAAACTATACAAAATGGTCAGAGAACAATCGAGATGATATAAATTGAAAGTTGAGAGTAGTTGGTAGTTGAGTAGTTAGCTGCCACAAAATGTATCATTTGAAGAAATAATTCGAGATGTCACAGAATGGATGAAAAAAAGGATGCCAAGGACAAGCGAAACGAAAGAATCGTTATGGTCACTTGCAATTTAAATGATAAACTAAAACCTCTTTCCGTTAACGCCTGTCTCAACAGGAGAGTTAAGTGTGGTTCACAGCTTCAACAACGGCGCTTTCTACTGTCAACACGGTAAAAAAGTTTGCAAACGCCAATAAGGCTGGCAAAAATTTTCGAATTTAAGTACTTCTCAGAAAAACAATGTAATTGTTAGTGTGAATGTAACAGTTGTCGAAAATGTCGAAAGGCCTAAAAATGAACTTGCAAATGTCAACCGGGTTAACACCGAGTTTACAAACGTCAACTGGGCTTACAACAAACTTTTAAGCTATCAAAAAGGTTAATACAGAATTGATAAGTATAAACAAGGCTAACACAAAGTTAACCAATGACAACATGCTTTACATTAGTTAACTATTGTCGACAGGGCCAACAGAAATATTACAAATGTCAACAGGGGCAACACAAAGTCAACAAATGTCAACAAAGTTACCGTAGCCCCAGACCTGCGCACAGCAACTTCCTGTTGCTTAGCAAGCAGGTCCATCATTGCTCTCTGTTGGCTGATCTGCTGCACGGTCTGTTTGGCGAACTGTTCTTGTATGTGCTTCTGTTGCTCCTGCAGCTGCTGTGCTGCTTGCTGTTGCTGCAGTAGCAGCTGTTCTTGCAGCTGCGCCTGAATCTCACCCGAAGCAGTCAGGCCTGTACGAGTATTTGTGTTCATATAATTCCTTAGCAATAACTTATTGAAAATTAATAATACTAGCCGATTCCCAGATAAAATTATCACTCCATCAGTTTAGCATTGATTTCTATACAAAAAAAAATGGAGTTTCAATAATTAAATAGAATGGTATTAAATTTATCACAAATAAATCAAAATTTTCAGGAGTCAAGCAGTGAAATTTAAAATTTTATAGACAAGTTTCTACTTTTCCAAGTCAAGGTGAAGTTCAACTCTCAAATATAACATTATAATCCTTATATATCTTAAATGAATGAAATTTTTTCTCTAAGTTGATAATTGCTGTTGAAGATCCTTAGATTCATTGATATATTTCAAAATGTCGGCTTATTTAGAATTGAGGGAGGGAATATTTTTCCCAAAGATACCAGCCAGGGCGAGGCTGCCAGTGTCGGGGTAGCTGAGGAGGAAGGAGGTTGCCTTCCCTGCAGCCGCTGCTTGACTGGGAGAGCCTTCTGTTTTGGAGGAGAAATTTAGTGGCATTGACATCTGTTTTATTTTATGTTTCTCCAATACCAGGTCCCCTGTAGGGACAGCGGTACCAGGTTGTATTAAAAGGCATAACCAAGGACAGCAATAATTATTTATAACTAAATTTTCACAATAATTATCTTAAAATTGATCATTGATCAAAAATATATGAACAAGCATAAATACTCACCCAATGATGGAGGTGTTGACTTTTTAGGGGAAGATGATTTTTTTAGAAGAGAGTTCAACCATCCTCCTCCTGCAGTCTCAGAAGGTTCTCCGTGGACATCTTTCCCAGCAGAAGCAGCCATGGCACCCATTGCACCCGAGGTAACAGCTGTGGATGCTGCAGATTCTTTAGGACTGTCGGACTTGTTATCTGCAGACTGGGCACGGCGATTTCTGCTGGTTCCCACTATGTCCGAGTCATCGATCTCAAAAGATTTGCGCGCATTCTTGGCGGTTTCTGGCTTACCTCTTCTACCAGATCTACTAACGGGGCCTCCATTTGTACCGCCTTGAGCACTGGACTTATCCTTGCCACTTGCACTGTTTCCAACTCCATAGCCACCACCAAGAAATCCACCAGTGCCAAAAAAATCGTCATCATCATCGACCAACAGGCCAGCAATTTTCCCTCTAGGCTGAACTGATGGAGGCGACTTGCTCGGATTGTAAGCAGAATCAGTTTTGTTGGGCAAGTTTTTATTAAACTTTGAATCAAACAAGAGATCCTGTGATTTTTTAGCAGAAGATGATGCATGACTCTCTTTATTTCCTGATAAATATGCATCAAAGACAGAACTGCTTTTTGGTGGTTGTAATTTCTTGTCAAGATCTCCAAAAATACCATGGTCATCACCACCAAAAATGTCACTGGATTTTTTCGCACGTGCACTCATGATGCTGGAAGGAGAATTCTTTCCTGGCAAGGCTTCATTCTTGGCATTCAAATTTTGTTTGTCCCCATTGGCTTTTTTCAAGGCAGAGGAACTGGGAGACAAGTGGACTCCAGGAGGGGATGTTTCCTTGCTTTCTTAAAAAAAAATACAATAAGTAATTATAGTTTGTTTCCCATAATTATGTACCCACAATATTATTTCCCATAATTGAATTTTTCATCATTGTAAAATTCAATATGAAAAAAGTTTCATGGATGGAGAAATTAGAAGTACAATAAAAATGGAACAGTATGCTTGAAAGTTTTAAACAGAATGTATTTTGGTTCCATTAAATATTGCAAAATTGAAAGAACTGCACAGTAAAATGATTCCTTAGTGAAACAACACCTACAACATCAATTTACATATTTATAAAGTATAGGCAATCCTAACTCTGCATGGGGTAGATGATTTACTAAGATTTCAATACCTATCTCTTTATCGAATACATAATTTTTCCATTAAAACTAATTATTTTTAACTGAAGCAATATTAATGAATGAAAGACCTTTTTCAAACTCTCCTTTAATTAAGAATGCTCATTCACATCATGTTCTTATCTTCACATCATATTAAAAAGTTGAAGGAAACAGGTATTTTGAATTTCATATCAACTTCATATAATAAATTATGTTTAATCTTTTTCAAATTTTAATTTAAAATTTTCAATCCAACCCCATTTTATAATTCCATTTCTACAATTTATCTTGAAGAAATGATGATGGTTTATTGTTACCATCATGATGGTCTCCATGATGGTAAAACATATTTACATATCAAATCAAGACACATGAAATGCTGAAATATACTCCATTGTAACTCATGTTCAATTACCTCGAACACTGGCAGAAGGGCTGGTTGATCGAGGCTCAATTCGGCTGTATTGATTTGATGATTGTACCTCTCCATCTGTCATACAAATATTTAATCAGGGAAAATAGGTATAGTGATGCAGGAAAAAATCACAAAAAAACTTTTTAGTATAGAACAATCATTGAAATAAAATGGATACCTATCTGTAGGGTGCTATGTTGTTCAAAACTAGAACTGATCTTCACAAGCTTGAACAGTATAAACCTCAAATGTATCGCACCTCAAATGTATTAGCAAATCTATATAATCCCTACACCCTCAAATGGCAAGCTATGTTGTCATCTACATAAAAGCTAAAGGACCCTAAAAATACAAAAAGGACCCTTTATATAAGCTTTAGGTATAAGCTAAAGGACCCTAAAAATTTACACAATCGAAGCCACAGTTTGCATGGAGTTTTTCCTAGCATTTTTCCCATTCTTGAAAAATAAGGAAACATCAACATTTATGACAATTTTTTGAAGTGATCACATTGCATAAAACAATAGGTACCAGAATATTCACTCAATTGGCAGGTATGAGAAAAAGCAGCAGAAATAAACATTTATACGCTAAAAGAAAATTTAGCTACCATCTGGTTTTGTATCTTCAGAACCACTGAATGTGACCTTCTTTGGAGTGTCTCTACCACTGGTGGGACTTTTGATCAAGTCTGGAGACTTTGGTGACTTGATAGAGGACTTTGCAGGAGACTTGGCGAGGCCCGAGACAGGTGGGAAATTCTTAGAGGATTTTAGAGACTTGTGGCTGTGCTTCAACAGCCCATCATCATCTGCATCATCGTCCTGCAAGTCCTACAAGTCAAGGCAGCAAAAGTTCCAAAGTTAACTCAGAATAATATGATAGGTATAAAATTGAATGCTTATGATTTGAAATTGAATTAATATCAGCTGGTAAGGCCAGCTATAATAAAGACAAAAAATTATAAAAGAAACAAGTTTGAAATCATTTGAAGGCATTATTTATGTTTAGGAAGTTGTAGATATCAACAACAAATATTTATGTTGATTTAAATTCAAGAAAGAACAAAATAAGTCTAATGAGTTCTAAAAAGTGACATAGGTAATTGGCATAGGTAATTGTGGCAACATGAAGTGTCTACAGACAAGATTTGCAAAGATATGCATTTAGCCATAATATATATAGGTTAATAACAAATATCCCTATTTCAAAGACCCAAGGAGAAGATGTGGAAAGTAAGTGCTGATTACAGCTCTCCAATGACAATAAATTAGTAAATATGAATAGTGGTTAGCCAATAGTTCCACTGATGGCATTCTGCACACCATGCCAATGGTTTGGTGATAAATAATGAACAATTTCCTCTCCGCTTCAGTTCAGATAACAACTGAGTAGCAATTTTGAGAATAAGCCAATTTAGTTCATAATAACTTGCAAAATCTTGACCTGGACACCTATTTTGATCTCACTTTGCCATTATTTGTTCTTGATTCTTGAATTTCAATTTCTCTCAAATGTTTATATGAACAATACATACAAGTTTAAGCAAAATTCAACTAGAGGTCAGTGGAAATATTTCTTATAAGTTAGATACTTACATCAAGGAGTTTATCAACTTCATCTGCATCAAAATCAGAGACAGGCTCTGTAGAAGTGGATCTACTCATAATGTTGTTTTCAGTGGCATTTTAAATCTGAACTAATATAAGCTTTCCTGAGCCTAGGAGTTAATATAGGTACTATTGTTAACAAACAAAAAATGTCTCAACAGATACCTTACTAGTTAATTATTTTTTAGCATACTGAGAGAATAATTGTAAATCAGTGATGAAAGTGTTCTCTAAATTTTTAGAGGGTAAAAATTTACAGGTAGTTTAAAATTCAATAAATAATAGGGCATTCTAGAAGTTCAGCCTGAAAAATTGTGAAGAGTAAAAATGTTAAATTATGCCAAAACATGATGGTTGCGCTCCACACAGTAGTACATTTTACAGCATAGGATTGTCTCAGATGAGATATTATTGAAACTTCTATGACAACAATTCTCTCTCCACGTGATACCATCACAGAAACATCCTATGGCCCGATTCATGGGCTAGGCTTTATAAGCCATCACTCAGTGAGGGAAGCCGGTGATGCTCCCGTTATGCTGATACATGCTTTGATTCTGTTAAAACTACTCTGGCACTGACTGCTATGCCATTACTGTATAGCAATCCCTAGCAATCAGACTTGTACCAGTAAACTGTTATATACCAATAATTATCAAAGGGTATTAAGGTGTGCTCATTTGACATTGGTGTTAAGCTAAGACTAGGAATAAGTAAAAACCTTGACCACCATAAGGCTAATACTTATTTGAGGTTAATATGACTATGGGCCAGTATGGGGCAAGCGACAAATTGGCAGTGCAGGCATGGAAAACTAGTCTCTGATAATTGCAAAGAAGCCTGATTGTGTGTATTATATATTAGTGCCTAAAATGCCAGCATCCATATGATTATTCATAGTAACTGATGTTGGTGACTTTGCTGAGATGCCTTTTCCCCAGCTGTTCTACTATTCAGAGTAGGGTAATTGTGTTGCCCAGACAATGGGGAAGGCCCTTGCCACACTCAGGATGATGTATGTTTTCGGTGAATTTTCCCGCACATTTTCACTTTTTTTAAGCTATTGCTGTGCACAGTTGGCGCAATGTAATGAAAATTGATTCTCTTCGCGCACGTGTTCGCGCAATCCCGGCCATCAATTCTATGTCGCGCTGCTGCGCACGAGCAGTTTGTGGAGGAACAGACGTAATACTCACATTACTCAGTACAGTATGCCTTTAATTATCTTTCAATAATATATGATTTTTCTTGATACGGAAATTTGGTGAATGAGAAATCTAGAACTTTATTTTAGAAGAAATTTTCTCCAAAGTCATATGGCAACACTGAACACCGTCTTTATACATTTTGTCTATTATACATTTTGTATGTATAATAGCCACAGTTTACGATTACCGTACGTTCCGTATCTGACAAGGCGGACAAGAGGAAGAGTCAGAAGTAACCCGGACATGTCTTACATTTTATTATTGTCAGTTCGACTCGCGTAGTCAATATACTCGCGTATATTGTTGACTAAAATAGTAGAACTATTTTAGCTTTCTAAAGTACGGCGCACGGCGCATTTTTTTACCAGCATAGTACAGAAGTTAATATAAAATTACCATATATAACATATTTTATGTTTGACAGCCTATTTATGTTTTTTCTTCATGTTTCAGACTCTACAGAGTCTTATATGTGGTAATTTTAACTTAATTTCCAAGCCAGTCAATATTACCCCATCAGGACTGCCATTAGGTACGTAGTCACATTTCCCTCATTATGGGGCGGCGCCCCCCATTTGCAAACTATGACACTTTCCTCAAGTTTGTCATTTGCATATGTAACTAGAAGAGTTCTACTACAATGCACCAAAACCTGGAGTTATTTAACCAAAAAATAAAAAAATGGGGGGGGGTACTCTGACAGGCTTTAAATAATAGCTTTTTTTTGTGGGTCACATTTTTAATTTTTAACCTATTAGATATGCAAACTTTTCAAATCTTTCTATTGTGTTATGTAGCCTCAGTATTAGGCCTTTAAGGCCCATTGACAAAATTTTTCTATGTCAAATAGTTTTTGAGTTGTGGGGGTTTTGTTAAAAAAACAAAAAGTGGTCTAAGTTACCCCACCGGTCTAAGTTACCCCATTTTACGATACATATTACTAGTTTTTTGCAAGCTGCAGCTTGCAGTTTCCTGACCTAAGAAACTTTAATTTAAATTTAAAGTCTGACTTTCATGCATACGTACTATACTTCACCTAAAGGATATCAAGGATGGGCCAATAGTCACTGAACCCCATGGTCAGGAAGATGTGCCAGGTGCGCGGGAATTTATTTTGTCATTTTAACGACCTGCGCGGTGCGCCGTACTATGCTGGTAAAAAAATGCACCGTGCGCCGTACTTTAGAAAGCTAAAATAGTTCTACTATTTTAGTCGACAATATACGCAAGTACATTGACTACGCGAGTTGAACTGACAATAATAAAATGTAGGACATGTCTGGGTTACTTCTGACTCTTCCGCTTGTCCGCCTTATCGGATACGAAACGTACGGTAATCGTAAACTGCGGCTATTATACATACGAAATGTAAACAGACGGTGTTCAGTGTTGCCTAATGCCATATGACTTTGGAGAAAATTTCTTCTAAAATAAAGTTCTAGATTTCTCATTTACCAAATTTCCGTATCAAGAAAAATCATATATTATTGAAAGATAATTAAAGGCATACTGTACTGAGTACCGTAATGTGAGTATTACGTGTGTTCCTCCACAAACTGCTCGTGCGCGGTAGCGCAACGTAGAATTGATGGCCGGGATTGCGCGAACACGTGCGCAAAGAGAATCAATTTTCATTACATTGCGCCAACTCACAACTGTGCACAGCAATAGCTTAAAAAAAGTGAAAATGTGTGGGAAAATTCACCAAAAACATGCATCATCCTGAGTGTGGACTGAACCATTTCAATTTTCAATTTTAAATTAACATATTTATTTTAACAGTTATGTGCATGAAATTTTAGAATCATAAAGTCAAGGCAATGGAAACCGATTTTCTGTTGCAAATTTAATTTCATTCTTATCACAAATTTACTTTCAGTAAAATTTAGAAAATTTACTATTAAATGTAACTAAAAAATAACATCCTGCATAACAGTCAATGCATATGCTTTCCATTTTCTGCTTCACAAATTACAGCTCTTTCAATTATATACCTCTCCCTCTGTCTCTGTGAGCTGCGCCGCTGTGGCTCTGCCATAACCTTTTCCAAAATTTCTGAGCTCATTTACTGTATTTTTTTAGTGATGTTTTCATTCTGCTCTATTCAGACTATTAAATTGAAGATTGTGGCTTATTAGCATTGAAATGCCTTCAATAATTATTTATTATTGAAGGTTTGAATTATTGAGCCTAGCTTTTAATAATAAAATTTTACAATTTGTGCGTCATTGCATGTTGGAGAGGAGGGTAACAGGATCTGAATCTGAATGAAATGAAAACTAGAAAGCAAATAAAAAATAGTATAAAATGAAAAATATATTGAAAAATATAAAGGGTCTGTGACTTTAGTCCTATCCCGTTGTAGCGGTTCCCGGTAAGCCCGCACAAATATGCGAGACTGTATCTCTTGAGTCCTTGGTCATGGAACAAATACTGAATGTGGTCAGAAGGAGTCACATTCAGGAAGGCATGAAACATGGAAAACACTAAACAATTTAATACTAACAAAACACAAAATACAAAATGGCAGATACAACAAAAATGAATGGTACTTGGTCTAAATCAAACACTAGCGGTGGTGTCAGTTCAGCCCACTTGGTGGTCTGGGTAGAGTACTCTAATGAGTGGACCACTAAGGCCTCTCAGTGTTGTAGTTTCGAGTAACTACAAAATAATATTAAAGTCAAAATGGAAATAGTTATTAACAGCTTCTGCTGCTTGATAATCAAAATGTCTTACTCAACATTAGCCAAAGTCAACTATGGTTTTAACAATCATAAATCAAGTATTAACCATCCCTAGTAGTAGTAGTAATCAAGTAGTAATCATAAATCAAGTAGTAACCGTCCCAGGCTTCAGGTACAAGCCAAGGAGTGATAGTTAGCAAGGCAGAACTTGACCACCGGTGGAGGGAAGGAGATCAAGGCTGAGTGGCTTGTGGACCAAGTTACACACACTCACATGCCACACCCAGGCATACCACACTCACCCCACACTGCACTCAGCACCAACACTCTTACCTTATGGCAGGAAGTATGCCCAAAGGGTTGTAGCCATCTTACCATTTGCTGGGCTGTTGGGAGAGCTAATGATTATCTAGGGCCTAGAGCACACTTTGAAAGCAAATGGTATTTGGCAAGCAAATAGAAACAAATAGGTGCCAAGCACAGGAATGCATAAGCGGACTAGGTCACACAATACCTGAACGTTGAACATCAATGAAAGTACATCAAGAAAAAGCAAACGGTTATACCTGTCTCTTATACACATCTAGATGTGTATAAGAGACAGGTTCTATCGCTGTAATTTTAGCGAGATATCAAACGCCCAGGGAATAATACAAATCCACTTGGGTACAATAGGTGCACTGCAATGAGTTCCTTAGGAGTTAGTTTATGTGCAGTCGAAATTACCTGGAAGTTATTCGAAAACATAGATGGACGAAAAACATGCAAAGTATTACACCGCTCTGTATGTATATAAAACCCCTGATAATATTCTGGAAAAAACGTAGAATAAAGTAAATCAATTATAATTGTCCACAATATTGTACATCAAGCGAATTTCCACCTGAACACGTTGGGGTACTCCTGCCCGCCAGGTGCAGAGATGTCGGCCAGGGCGGCGGTATTGCTGATCTGGGCAGCGGACGGCAGCAAGCTGTTGCCCCGCGACCGTCCGTCCGTCAACGGACTCGTGGACCCGTTCATTCCATACGATATCGTGAGCGATCTCGGGGCCGTCGGTGTCGTCTTGTGCTCCGCCGAAGATTCTTCTCCGATGGTTTTTTTGTTGGTGGATGTTATGCTCAAGGAGACATCGTTGCAGGACTGGTTCGAGCAAGAGTCCATGGGACGGTAAGGGTTGGGAGGGTTAGCCATGCTCGCGCTGCTGAAGCTAGAGCTTGTATAGCTCAATGTTGGTGTGGTCGTTAGAAGAGGACCCGGAGAAAGTGTATTGCCGTCTGGACAAGTGTTATCTGAAGACGATATGATCGGCAAGGATGAGGGAGCTAATCTAATGTATGGAGGCGGAGCAGGGTTTCCTCCGTCACTTGAGCAAAAGTTTGAGTTGTTTGGTAAGAGACCATTGCTCTGAGAACCAGTTAAGTTTGAATCATTAATTTCTTTCACTAGATGAGTACTTTCACCGGGGGACGATGTGTGCTTGTCCTGTCTCTTATACACATCTAGATGTGTATAAGAGACAGACTCTGCACTCTGAAGTGTCTTATCTCTGAATTTTTGCCCACAGTTACGCAACCCCCGTAAATCACCGTCCTGTCGAGGGGCTACCTTGGACGCGTCTCCAGAGCTCCTTCAACTACAAATAGAAGAAGAAGAAGAAGATGAGTTTCAATCAAGAGTTCACAGTCACCAGTGAAAGGTGGTGCTAATTTCTCTGACACCAAATCTGCCGGCTTTCAATCGGTGTATGTTCGTTAACTTTAATCAACCGCAAACTTTTGTCTCATTTTCTTGAGTAGTGAATCTAAACTGCCACCCAGAAGACAAGGGAGAATACCTCCAAGGCTCCAACCTCCTAAATGGAGGGTCGTCATGAAAATAACAGCCTTTCCACAGCCACAGAAAGAGAAACGAGACCCAAAGAATCCAATAATATTGGAAGGCGTGGAAGCAACAGAAAAACGCCCACACCCCTACTACGATGAGTACGATCAACGAGCAAGAATCAACCCAGCCAATCATGAAAATGAAGAATACCTAGCTTCTCCTGCTGCCACCCCCAACACAAAGAAAAGTGCCGCATCAGGAAGACAGGAACAGGTCTTTGCCTGACTGCAACAAGCAAGCATGCTGACAGAGAGTCCCCAGGACTAGTAACAAACACCCATCCCATGGAAGAAAGCGATGCTGACTCAATAATAAGTGGAGTCATATCAGACAGTCTGACAGTGCAGATGAAATAACACATCAACAAGAGAAACAAGATATAACGCTAAGAGGAGATGCAAAAATCAATACCAAGCCAACCCCTACCAGCACCAGCCCCCTTGGACCCAACCAAATAATACAGAAAAACCACCTAACTCAAGATAATGTGATTAGCATGAAGAAGAATGCTGCACCAACATCAGCAAGAGTGAATCTGAACTGCCACAAACATCTGGAAAATGCAGGAAAGAACATCCGGCAAATCTTGATAACCTCCAAGGATGGAATAACCAACCTGTCAAAGATAAATCCGTTCCATATTGCAAGGGCTACTGATATGATCTGTGGACCAGTTGAAAAAATAGAACACCTACCGCCCTACGCAATGGATCCTTGCTGGTCACCACCAAAACACTTGAACAACTAGGTACATGCATTCATGCAACAATGAAAATAAAGGAATTCACTCCTGCGGACATCTCAATTCCAGTTGAAACTTGAAACCACAGTTGCTTGGTCCTCCCAATTCTCATACGGTAAAATCTTTGCTGCAGAACAGCAAGGTGAGTCCCTACTCCCTAGAATACCTACTGTCCATCTTGAGACCCAACAAAGTTGTGGGAGTGAGGAAGCTTCTATCTGATCCAGCAAAAGCTAATGTTCCACTCTTTGTTCTAACCTTTTTTAGCCCAACTCCACCCTCCAAGATACAGATAGGATACTGTTATGTCAGAGTAGACAGGTATTATCCTAACCCGCTAAGATGCGGGTTCTGCTGCAGATACGGACATTCCCTGATACGACTCTTCCCTGCCTCCAAAATGTCTAAACTGCAAAGGTCCCCATGATGCTACACCTAGGCAGTGCCCAAAATACCTGGCCAAAATCCGTGCATGCCACCTCACAGCGGATAAAGGCATCAGCTTTGCCGCTGCCCGAGCCAGAGTACAGGCCGAGGAAGCAAGCCCAGCACCCTCACCAACTATACTGCAAAGACAAAGCAACACAGCAAGAACAGCTCCACTTAGTGAATTTAACAGCCAACAAAACAAGCAACCAACAAAAGATGCCAACAACTTTGAACTTAACTCCTTGAAGGTCTTCCCAACACTCACACAGCTCATTGCCCAAGATGCAACATCCTCCATACAGGGTTGGTGATTTTTTTGATTTAAAAAAAAAAAATCAAAAAAATCAAAAATCAATGATTTTTTTGATTTTTTCATGATTTTTTTTTGATTTTTTTTATTTTTTCAGCTTTTTTGTATTTTTGAGGTGTTATTTTTTATGTTGCAATTAGCCTACTAACAATAACAGTATATGGATCATAATGGATGGCTAATAAGGGCACTTATTGCCTTCAATAATGGCCAACAGGCCAAGGTGGTGTTTACCACTTAGGGATTTTTGGGTAAACAATTATTGATAAGTCTATTCATTAGCTTTGTAAAGTTTGTATGGAGCAAGGTAATGAGCTAAATATTGACCATTTAACTGGCTTCAATATACAAAAACACTTCAGGAATGCAGATCTTCTAAACATTGAAGAGTCACATAACAGATAGGTAGCTGATTGCACAGTGCACAGCACTATCAATAGATCTACTAGTTTTATGTCCTATAAATCTACCAGACTATACCCTCTATACACACCTACTAGTAGTGACTGAGTGACTGACTGCACTGTACCCATTTAATTCAGACCAATAAACCAATAGTAGATATAAACTGAACGATAACCAAACAAACCTCATACAGCTTGAAACGAGACTTAAGTTATGAGAAAAGCTAACACTGTTTGAAATAAACATGTGCACAATTCAAATATTTTATATCCATTCACTGCATTTAATTATTTTATATATAGTTATGAGAAAAGCTAACACTGTTTGAAATAAACATGTGCACAATTCAAATATTTTATATCCATTCACTGCATTTACTTATTTTATATATAGTCTTATAATTGTAATTGTTTTGTTTCTAGTTTTAAATTCACATATTTAAAGATTGAAATTAAATATTTTAATTAGAATACTCGTATTAGGGTGGAAAATCTTTCTAATTGCCTAAAAGGTCGATACAATCTCAACCTCTCAATATACAGGGTGGGCCAGAACTGATTGAGCAGTTTTGAGGTAAAATAAAAGAGTAATGGAGGTACATGAAGAAGAAAGTTTATTTTCCTAGAGGTTAGCATAACATACCATTTAGCCATTTAGAATACTTATGTTTTAAAAACAATATCAGGAAGATGGTGACCGTTAGCTGCAACACACTGTTGGAGTCATTCTCAGAGTAGGGAGTAACCGTAACAGTAAATTCCGATTGCTATGCTGCAATGTTGCAAAATTTCTTGCAGCCCATGATGGAAAACATTGTTGAAAATGAAGCATTGAGAGACGTGTGGTTCCAGCAGGATGGGGCTACAGCTCACACAGCTCGAATGTCACTCAATGTTTTGGAACGCATGTTTCCCATAAGTCTGGTGTCTCTGAGGGGTGATTTACAGTGGCCTGCATAAGTATTTTAAATGGTATGTTATGCTAATCATGAGGAAAATAAACTTTCTTCTTTATGTACCTCCATTACTCTTTTATTTCGCCTCAAAACTGTTCAATCAGTTCTGCCCCACCCTGTATAAGCTAGCTAACACATTTAAATTGTATATTGTAATCAATATATAACAAATAGTCAAATAGTTATACTACTTATAGCCTTATAAGAATTAGCCAAGCTGCTAGCTATGTACAATGTATTGCACTCTTGATGCCTCTGTACCAAAAACATTCAATTTATTGGAACCTAATACACACTAAAAGCAACAAGTTTATATACAATTTGTCATTCATAGTACATTTATACTAAACCATGAATAACAATACCTCAATATATATCAAAGACTGCCACTCAATATTTTTAAATATATGAAAAAATCAAAAAAATCAAATAAATCATGATTTTTTTATAAAAAAATCAAGTGATTTAATCACATGATTTAATCATTTTGATTTAATCATTGCCAACCCTGCCTCCATACCATCACACCAGCCACCAATAACTGAATCCTCTTGGAAATGGGGACCACCCAGTATCTTCAGACCCACCAGATCTCCAGTGCAAGCCTCTTCTTCAACATCTCTATCGCAGTACCCAAACACCCAAAACCATTCTGACGCCCACGCTAATACCAACAGAAGTGAGACACAGCCAGACCTCTCAAACAACAGAAATGAAGACCAGCCAGTGTCAACCCATAGTCCTGAGCACACCCAAGATCGCAACTGCCCACTAACCGCATCAAGTGCCTACACCCAGCACGCCACAACCCCTCCTTTTGCACTACCAAACCACATACCAGTAGCTGAATTCCTGCATATCTTAACCAAACTGCTGCCAATTCTTATTTGCCTGTTCTTCTCAACACAAATCACAGACAAAGCTGAATGCTTCCTTGAGATGGGCCACCTACTCAATGCTGACACAACTGTAACTGACTCACTCGCACAATTTGGCCTCACTTCGATCTCTCAATGAATCTCAAGATCATCCAATGGAACATCCGCTCCCTGCACTCTAACAAGCCCTATCTCCAGCAGCTAATATCAGATCACAACCCAGATATCCTGTGCCTTCAAGAAACATTTTTACAGACGGAGTCCAAAATACACATCCCCGGCTACCAACAGCCTGCAGCTCGCTGTGAGCGAATATGCAGTCGTGGGGGAGGTGTCCTGGCCTTGGTACGGACAACCATCCCACATTCTATACCATCACTAACATCCCCACTTGAGACATATGCAACCACCATACACCTTCCTGAGCATGACATCACAATGTGCTCCCTCTACCTACCTCCTAATCTCCCCAGGAATGTCATACAAGCTGAGCTACCCACCCTAATCTCACAACTCCCCACACCCTTCATTATATCAGTTGACAGTAATGCACACAACACAACATGGGGCTCTCCCCAGACAGACAGCAAGGGAGTAGCAATAAATGACATCCTGCATGAGTGTGACCTGGTTATTCTGAACACCTCTGAACCAACCTTCTTGGCCCCTTCAGGGCAATACAGCCATATAGACCTCACCATAGTAACTCCAGACATTGCCCCACTATTCAACTGGGACCACTTTCTTCTCATCATCTCATCGCACATAGCACTCGAAACCTCAGAGCATCAAAGATGGCACATCAACTCTGCCGACTGGGCAGGATTTCAAAACTCCCTAACCCTACCTAAAGTATTCTTATCACCAACCCAAGCATGCGGGGCAGTAACCACAGCCATCCTTGCTGCTGCTCATGCTCACATCCCACGCTCAGCACCAGGTAGACACAAATTAGGCAACTGCTGGTGGACCAAGGAGTGTGCAATGGCCAGATGCAGGAAGAACCGCGCCCTAACCAAGTACAGAAATCATCTTGGCAACCTCGACCTCTGGATTGGCTTCAAACGTGCACAAGCTATCTTCAGGAAAACAGTTCAGACCGCCTGTAAAGAGAGCTGGACAGAATACCTTGCCACCATGACAGAAAAAACCAGCAGCGGAGAGATATGGGGCAAGATCAAGGCTCTCTCCCACAGACAAGTTCAACGAGCACTGACACTTATCAGCAACAATACCCTACACACAGATCCATCCTCTACCTCAAACCTCCTCGGACAGCACTTCTCAAAGCAAAGCAGTGGGAAATATGATGACCCTGTCTTCTCTTCACATCAAGCAGCACAAGATGCCCGCCTACCTCACTTTGAAAGGGACTCGAGGAATGGTACAATAAAAAATTTACCCTAGATGAACTGCACCAAGCACTCCGTTCATCCTCATCCAAATCACCTGGAGCTGACACCATTCCCATCAGCTTTTTGCACCACTTCTCCTCCCAACAAATAGAATTGCTACTCAGCTTCTACAACTACACAAAATGGGCTCCCACATCAATGGAGGGAGGCTATTATTGTCCCCATCCTCAAGCCAGGAAAACCCGCAACATCTGTCTCCTCTTACCGTCCCATCGCTCTCACAAACTGCCTCTGCAAGATAATAGAAAAAATGATCAATTGGCGTCTGCAGGCACAACCAGAAAGATGCGCATTCTACAACCCCTGCCAAAGCGGCTTCAGAGCAGGGCACAGCACCTTGGATGCACTATTCCGCCTGGAATCAGCAGCTCATGGAAGCCTCATGATCAACAACTCATGTGCTGCAGTGTTCCTTGACATATCACGAGCATTTGACACCGTCTGGCACGGTGGTATCTTATTAAAACTTAGGAGCATAGGAATCAGTGGCAACATGGCCTGCTTTGTGAGAGACTTACTCTCACTGCACTCACTACGCACCCGTGTGGGTGGCAATACCTCAAACTCATACCCAGTATACAGCGGTGTACCCCAAGGCTCTGTACTCAGCCCAACGCTGTTTTGTATAATGATCAATGACCTCTTTGCAATGGTTCCCCCACCAGTGCAGTGCTCACTTTATGCTGATGATGGAGCCCTCTGGGTGTCCCAATCAACGCCAACAGAAGCTATCAACACTCTGCAAGGTGCCCTACAGACTATAGAGAGGTGGTCCCAACAGTGGGGGCTAACAATTTCTGCAGAGAAGACCACAGCCATTGTGTTTACCAGAGCCACTGAACTCCCGACCAACAGCTAATACTAAATGGCTTAAATGTACAACTTGTGGTCCATTTTCTTCTACAACTACAGGTCCATTTTCTGGGAGTTATATTTGATCAAAAACTGACTTGGGGCTCGCACATAGCAAACCTCACCTCCAGATGCACAGCTGACCTTCGGCTACTACGAGTGGTTGCTGCCAGGCGGTAGGGAGCTGATGCCTCAACACTACAGCGGCTGTATGTTGCATTAATCCAATCTAAACTTAACTATGCCTTGACTTGACTTGAACATGCTCAATGGCATGTTCATGGATACAGTTATATCACATAAATAATAAGATAATGTATGGATATGGTAATACCGTCAAACCGGGAAAAAGGGACGGATTTGAGCGTTTTTTGTTAATAACTTCTTACCATGAAACATTTCAGAAACAAGTTTAGGCTCATTTAATAGCTCTTTGCGAGGGATATCGAATGGCATCTTCAAAAAATTTCATATGCTATTTGTGAGGTGCCAGACACAAAATAAAAACGTCCCGATTTACCCCTCAAAGCGGGGTAATCCGGGACACTTGCAATGAAAGTTAATTTTAAAAAATTTGAAGCATGCAGAGTGTACTCATCCATTACTAACAGTACTTTGAAGTCCTCTTTTATTGTAGATGTAAAATAAATGACATTTTTCTGTGATTTTTTCTTGTTTTTCCATTATTGATATATTACCGTAAAATGGGGTAACTTTGACCACTTTTTTTTTTCAAAATAATGCCATTTTATTACTAGATAAGTTGAATTTGAATTGAAACATGCAAAATACAGGTCTATACTCTAGCTTTTCTCACCATAAATTGCTGGCACCTGCCTCTCATAGTTTTGATGTAATTTAAAAAAAAAGTGATAGTCTTTGTTACCCCAGCTCTTGGGGTTTCTTTGACCGGGTGGTAAAATCAATTTTATTTTTTGGTAAAATAACTCCAAATAACTCCAGGTTGTGATGCATTGTAGTAGAACTCTTCTAGTTACATATGCAAAAGACAAATTTTAGGAAAGTGTCATAGTTTGCAAATGGGAGGCGCCGCCTCCCAATGGGGGAACTTTGTGCACCTATTGGCAGCCGTGATGGGGTAACATTGACCGGTTTGGAAATTAAGTTAAAATTACCATATATAAGACTCTGTAGTCTGAAACATAAAGAAAAAACATTAATAGGTGTATCAAACATAAAATATGTTATATAGGTACCTATGGTAATTTTAACTTAATTTCCAAGCCGGTCAATGTTACCTCGTCATGGCTGCCATTAGGTGCACAAAGTTCCCCCATTGGGGGGTGGCGCCCCCCATTTGCAAACTATGACACTTTCCTAAAATTTGTCTTTTGCCTATGTAACTAGAAGAGTTCTACTACAATGCACCAAAACCTGGAGTTATTTTACCAAAAAATAAAAAAATTGGAGGGGGTACTCCGACAGGCATTAAATAACAGCTCTTTTTGTGGGTCACATTATTAATTTTTTAACCTATTAGATATGCAAACTTTTTAAATCTTTCTATTTTGTTAAGTAGCCTCAGTATTAGGCCTTTGATGGCAATTGATAAAATTTTTCTATGTCAAATCGTTTTTGAGTTTTGGGGATTTTTGTTAAGAAAACGAAAAGTGGTCAAAGTTACCCCGCCGGTCAAAGTAACCCCATTTTACGGTACCATATTCGTTAATTACCAAATTATTAATGTGATATTACTGTATCCATGGACATGCCATTGAGCATTGACAATGACCTTGTCCACTGCAAGCTTCATATCAGCAGCCATGTAGCCTTTCTTCTGTATCTGTAAGCTTACAGGATGGTTTGTAATTTTGCACAATTTTAATTGAGTCGAGTGATTTCACTATAACAAAAAAGATCGTGAAAAGCATAACTGAAACAGAAAATAATGTTTTAGTGACAACCATCATATGTTTTGGAGAAATGAATCATAGTTCAGGTCAATTACTTTTCATTCTATGATGCCTGGTGCACAATTCTATATATAGCATTCTTGGTACAATATTGTGATGAACGATGATGCATTAATTTTTTGATATGTGAATTTTTTTCACTGAGTGAGGTAAATGTAATCAAAATTCTCTGTTGTTAATCAATTTTTTTGTTAACTGGAGCCTTTGCTAACTCAGGTTCTACTGTAAATGCATTTTTAAGGGTGTCACTTTTTACCCCGGGGGGGGGGTGTTCCGAGTAGCCCCGCCGTGCGGAAATGGCAGCCATTTTTTTGGAATGAGATAGGCAAATTCCGTCAATTACGTTTTCAAGCCCACGCCTGGGTGCAACTTTTATGTAAGTTAAATTTTTTAATACGGCGAATATTTTTTTTTGCTCCAGACCTTAGCAGAGGTACTTATCCAAAATCGCACTTTTCACACTTTTTTTCAGCAATTTTTTGGATATAGTAAATGTTTGGATTTCTTGACTAGCTTTATACATAATAGATAGTAAAAATGTTGAAGTTTGCGCCACTATTTTTAGTTTTGCAATATTTTGATTAGTTTAGCTGCTACAACATTTCTACGAAATGTGGGATGCGCGTCCCGATTTACCCCACCTGTCCCTTTTTACCCCGTTTGATGGTATTGTATCAATATAGGAAAAACATGTAAAATGCACAGAAAATATCATTTATTCTACATCTACATCATTTACAAAGGAAGAGGACTTCAGAATACTGTTGGTAATGTACAATTACACATTGCTTGCTTCAAACGTTTTAAATTTGTGACGCTTTTATTTTACATCTGCCACCATATGAATAGCATATGAATTTTTTCAGAGATGCGATACAATAGCCCTCAAAAATAGCTTTAAAATGAGCCCAAAATTGTTTATGAAATGTTTCATGCTAAGAAGTTATTAACTAAAAATGCTAAACCGTCTTCTATTACCCTATATGACTGTATGCCAAATCTCTTATTTTACCCTAGAAATAGCATCTAAAACCTTTTTCTTCATTTTAGAGGTGATTAACCCATTGATGCCGAGCGGTTCCATTTGGAACCAGCAGAAAAAAATTGATTCATAATAAAATTGTATGGTCAAATCAATATACAAGTGGATGCGTAGGTTTGATACACATCTCGTCATGTTCTGGCAACGTTTGGTTCTGCTGCGCCGACTACTCTCTGCTCAGTTAACATTAAAAGATTGTAAGTACCGGGTGTCAGACAGAAGGGCTTGACATCATTGCAGAGAAAGGTAATTAGTTCGTTCTAAGAATATATTATTTATAAGTTAGATGCAAAATTTTATCGATAAAGAGAGTACTTTTAATCCTGTATATGGCATTACGTGATATAATGTTTCTAAAGTCTTTTAGATCATGAAATATTTTGTCTGGTTCCAAATGGAACCGCTCGGCAGTAGTGTAAGCATTCCGGCCATCTCATTATCCCAGTAGATTACTATATATAGTGATATAGTTACGCATTGTATTTCAAAAACTTGTTTGTACTTAGAAATTATTTATTTAGATCTTAGATCTAAGTTTTTCTGTTATTTATTAGTGAACCATTATCTTTAGAGCTGTTAGGAATATATATCCCGAAAGTTGAAATATTTGGAAGTAGGTACGTTGAACACTATACGATTGTTTATTCCGAGTCATTTTTTTCTAATTGTATTTTTGGCAGATCATCACATGAAATAATTGAGATTTCGAGAGCAGAATAACACGAAGATCAAATATTTGCTACTGAACACTTCACAGAAGCAGCAACAAACGAAACATACTGAGATTCGGATAGCTCAGATGACGCAGCCACTAGCAATTCTGCTCGCCTATCGAGAATAGTCATTGTAGCAACAGTAATCACCGAATGTGATAACAATGACTATCGACAGAGAAGAAAATCAACTGTGGTCGACATGGCCACCTTATGCTACGACATATATGTGGCTAGCCCGTGAGATTTAGTTATAAACTTTGGGCAGCAGATAAATCAGATGACATTTTTCTGCAATTGAAGCTAATCGGCGGATCTAATAGAAAAGAAACTTATTCATGGGCTGGAACATGGATTGGCCCCATAAACATGATACTATTGGTCCCAAGCCAACATATTATATGTGATATCTATTCTGGTTTCATTTGGCTTCTCAAAAAACTTCTGAAAAAAAAGAATGGCTATTGCAATAAATTTTCAAAAAGATCGGTTAGGAAATGCAATAATGCAGGAGACCCTAAATAAAACAATCAGGGTCTATAGTGCACCCTTCTACTTCGATCCTTGAAGAAGTGCAATACAACAATCGACAACATCGGCTAGCAAAGAGACATCAGAAGCACTGCAAATGCAGTGCTTCGTAAACAATGTTGACAACGCACCCACAAACATTCGTAAAATGGGCAACCTTCCTATTCATTTTGAATGAATGGAAGCATTCTATGCTAAAACTTAAATTGTATTCTGCCATGATTGGTTTATCATCAGTATTGTCCATTATGAATACGTATATTACGTATTATCCATTATGAATAACCTTGCTTGATTTACTATCGGAAAAAGTGTTGTTTGAAAAAACGTTATGTTGATGCCGAGCGGTTCCATATGGAACCAAGCTATATTTTTTCACATACAACGAAAAATCAATAAATGAACATATTTTTTGTTTATTACCATCACAAATGATAATATTCTCACAAGGAACCCCGAAAAAAATCAGTAAATAATTCTCGTCATTAATGGGTTAAGCATGTGATGACATAATTTTTAGCTTCTGTCAATTAAACAATGTAGTTGTAATGCAGTTTGGCATGACTGCACTGATGCAATCAATGTAACATTTTGGATGCAGTCATCGTGCAGGATATTTTGGACAGAAGTATAGTACTAGAATACAAAAGTTGACAAATTTCACAAAGTGATTTTCACTAACTGCAATATATGGTAATTGATTACACCAAAACACATGACTTGGAGTCATGAAATTTCATGGAATGACACATTCATGAGATAATTTTGCAGACCAAACTAAAAACATAACTTTGGAGTCAATTTTTAACATGGATTTCACACCCACCAAAATCAGTGATATTGGAGCTATGGTATTTCAGAGAGATATAGGATTTTTCCAATCCCAGTGATGAAAAAATATACTAACCAAGTCACAACTAGGGCTCTTCTACCATTGTCAGAACTGCAAGATTCTGCTAGATAAATTATCTTTTGTCTAACTTTTACTAAAGTATTAAGCCCCAGTATTCCAAAGTTATTGAAAATATATCAGTTTAGAGCCTTATGCTTTTAGTAAGAAGAATTTTCTAATCTTGCAAGGGAAGGATTTGCTTGAAATCTCTGCCTCATGACAAATGGCAATGAAAATATTTTAGTTCCTTTTTATGATGATTCAACATCATTTATTTGATTATTTCCTCAATGATATTTTGAAGTTTTATTGCTTTTATCATGCTGTTTCTAGACTCCTGCATCTCGAAATAATTTTCTCGAAATGAACCGGGACAGATGTAACGAGACGAGAAAATTCCGGGAAAAAAATAACGGGACAGAGGGTAAAATTTGTCCCAGAATAAACGTATGAACCGAGACAAGAATTCTGTCCCGGACTTAAAAACTTGTGTCCCGGTAAATTATGATCCGGGACGAGACAGACAGATTTGAAACGAGACATAACGAGACGAGACGAGATTTGTCTTAATCGAACGCTTCACTTTCATGGTGGTTCTCATGTGCTTCAAATCTTTTGTCAGTAATAAAACCACTTTCTGAAAAAGTACCATATAAATATTATTATGAGTCATCAGAGTGAGAAAATGTCCAGCATTGAGGCCAATAACACGATATAATTAATTGAAATTTCTTCAGCGAAGCAAGCATCGCTAGGCGATGGCAGCCGCAACACACCTCGACTGAACGTCGTTCATGACTCGTCTGTGACGCGTATTGCTGTCATCTCGTACGAAAGCGCATAACTTCATATATTATTGCTAATAGGAGGCCAATTCGCTATTTCATACCTCAAATAGTATCTTTGAAATTTATCGTTTGTCTGTGAGATATTTTTCTTCGAGGTGTACTATTAAATTTTAATGAGAAAGGTAATGCGTTTCTGTGCGGTGCGGTGGTTATTACGCGTTCGGAACGAGTTCAGGCGCCACGAAGCGCATAGGGAGTAGGGAGTGACGCAGTGTCTATATTAGTCGGCCAATTAGTAGTCAGTGGAGTGGTTCTCTGCGTTCTATCTTCTCTGCTCTCTTCAAGATGCCAAGGCCTAAAGGCGACCTTTGGAAATTTTTCGAAGAAGAAAAAACCGACGAGGCTCACGATAACCGAGGTCTAAGTCAGGCTCATGCTCGCTGTAAATTATGTGGCAATAGTTACAAGGTTAACGATGGAAACACCTCAGGCATGCGTAGACATTTAATTCGTAGGCACATCGATGAGTTTAGGAAGTTTGATATAAGATTTCCTAATGCTGGCGTTCATACCATGCTACTTGCTGTCGGTCATCTCCTTAATCCTTATTATAAGGGTGTGGCATGCAAAAAGGCTGGAACCTATGATGATGCCTACAAGTATTTGGTTCAAAACCATACCAATCATCGTGAGTGGCTCATCAAAATTAGTGATCAACCAATGACCACTGCCAACTTGGAGGAAGAAACCGATTCTTTGGCGCTAGATGTGATTGATTCTCACTTTCAAGCATCACAAGTAACAGCATTTCCGGATCAGTCAGACATCGCTAAGGAATGGGATGTCTACAAATCTATGCATCCTTGGCCTAGAAAGGAAGCCCAGGAAAATGTTCTTGGATTTTGGAAAAATCATGAAATGACTTTACCTCTATTAGCAGAAGCAGCACGGCGCTACCTAGCAATTCCAGCATCTTCGGCAACTTCCGAAAGAGCCTTCTCTGCAGGTGGATGGTGCCCATGGTGGAAACATAGTCACGCACAAGAGGACCAAGCTTCAGCCAGAAAATGTTGAAAAGCTTCTTTTCATCCAACAAAACTATGACTGTGTCCAAACCAAGTTCTGGAAACTGACCTCGCCTGTTTGACAAAGATCCTGGTAAGATATTCTTAATAATACTAAAGCTATTTTTGGATTATCTCTGCTTTTAGTACAATTTTTGCTACGCCTCCAGGAAATTTTCACAATTGCGCAGTTTCCTGAATTTTTCATGAACGCTCGTTTAACGTTATTTAGAAAGGATAAACATGGATATTTTGAGTTCTTTTTGAAGATAAAACTACTATATTTTTTCCAACTTAAATTTTGTTTCATTTTAGAATGTTTTTGATATTTCTTTCCAGACTTTTTGTCGAAGGAGATGGACAGTCAGCCGATGTCACCAGCTACAGCTAGTAGGGCGGCTGCCTCCTCCAGCCCATCATAAGACACGATTTTTGGAAAATAAATAACGTGCTTTTCTAATTTTATTTACCTGTCAAGATTACGTACCTGGTTAGTACCATATTAAACTACAACATGTATTCGTAGCAAAAATTATTTCAATTACCGAGGTCCAATCAGAATAGTAAAAGGAAACGTCTCAAGTTATCTAAATGAATGATGGTAAGCCAAAGTTTACCCCACATCAATAATTGATTCGTCTCGTTATGTCTCATTAAAATGGCTATAAATTCCGGGAAATTTTAAGTTACCTATTTTAACCGGGACGTCTCGTTTCGTCTCGGTATCGTCCCGGAATTCCTACGGAGGGCTGAAAATTGTCCCGGTTTTTATTGCGAACTGGGACAGAGCCTGTTGTCTCGTCTCGTCTCGGTTAAAAAAAATCCCAAACGCAGGAGTCTAGCTGTTTCTGACATAATAGCAAATCTGCAACTACCAAAACATTAATGTAAAAGTTTTGTGTATTGAAACTTTGGGCCTGACCATTGTACTGAACTAAGGAATTCCAAATTATCTTCAAATTACATATTTGCAAGCTGTGTAATTTCCAATAATAATAAAATGCATGATTTTGAAGTGATAAGATTTTCAATCCATTGAATTTTGCTGATGCACTATTTTGATTAAAGGTGAAGTTTTTCAATTTTCCCCTTTAGCAATCTTGCACTATGCTTGGTTTCTAACACTGCAAGCTGGGCAAGGCATTAGTGCTAAAAGCCTTGTAATCCAATAATAATATTTGATAGAAATTTGTGAAGTTTGGCTTTGTCTAGTATAAATTAAATTATTGATATTATAGTCAAATGGGGTAAGACAGGATCGCAGCCTTCATGGGGTAAGAAAGAACCGGCCCATGGCGTGCATTCTAATTGCACTGAATTCAATTTGATGGAAGAATATGTTGGAGCAATCATTGCCAGTAATTTCAGTGTTTGTTTCAACCCTCTTCTGCAAATATTGAATTTCTGGTTAATTCTTAAAGAAAACCTATGTAAAGAAGGGTCACAAAATAGTTAACCCTATTTGGGAAAAAGGCTCTGTCTGATTAACAAAAAATTTTTTGGCCAGGGGCCGGATTATCAAAACTTCGTAACTTTTTGTACTTACGACAAAAAAGTTATGTGGTACGTAAATACACCCTAATTTTGGCATTATCAAAATTTTCGTACGCAAGTCTTAGCTAAAAGCGTAAATGTTTTTCCCGCACAAATGTTTCCCGCTCAAATGTTTTGATAATACCACCGCTAGTATTACGTTGTCATAGCAACGCCACTCGTAAGTCGAGTTTGCGTACTTACGAGCTTTTGATGATACGGCCCCAGGTTTGTGGATGTAGGCAGGTAACCTTAAGTAACAAACAACTTTTGAGACATACTAGGCATTCCTACCTGCTACCATCACTGCCTGACATCTATTCTAAAATGGGGTAAAAAAGGACTGGACATGGGGTAAAACAGGACCACTACATGATCCTGTTTACCCCACAAGTGGTCCTATCTTACCCCACAAATGGCCCTCTCTTACCCCATAGTTTATCAAAAGTAGCTTTTAAATGAATATATTATTGTGCATAAGTAAACGTGGAGTATTTTGGTCAAAATTTGTATCTTTTGCTCAAAATAACCATTCTAACTCGTTAGCTTTTTTAATTAGAGAAATTTAGCTTACTATTGAAAATTGTATCATGGGGTTGGAGAAAATAGGGATGTCTCTTCCCATTAGTGAGCTGCAGAACTACCATAAACTGGGGTAACTTAGACCACTTTTTTTTTTGAATGATGCCATTTTTTTTACTAGATAAGTTAAACTTAAATTGAAACATGCAAAATACAGGTCTATACTCTAGCTTCACTCACCATAAATTGCTGGCTCCTGCCTCTCATAGTTTTGATGTAATTTAAAAAAATTGATGGTCTTTTTTACCCCAGCTCTGGGGGTATCTTAGACTGTGTGGCAAAATCAATTCTATTTTTTGGTAAAATAACTCCAAATAACTCCAGGTTTTGGTGCATTGTAGTAGAACTCTTCTAGTTACATATGCAAATGACAAATTTGAGGAAAGTTTCATAGTTTGCAAATGGGGGGTCCCGCCCCCCAGGTGGTCTAAGTTCCCCCAAACGGGGGAACTCTGGCCACCTAATGGCAGCCCTGACAGGGTTAACATAGACCGGCTTGGAAATTAAGTTAAAATTACCATATATAAGACTCTGTAGAGTCTGAAACTTTAAGAAAAAACATTAATAGGTGTATCAAACATGAAATGTTATATATGGTAATTTTAAATTAATTTCCAAGCCTGTCTATGTTACCCCGTCAGGGCTGACATTAGGTGGTCTAAGTTCCCCCATTGGGGGGCGGCGCCCCCCATTTGCAAACTATGAGACCTTCCTAAAATTTGTTTGTTGCATATGTAACTAGAAGAGTTGTACTACAATGCATCGAAACCTGGAGTTATTTTGCCAAAAAATAAAAAAATTGGAGGGGGTACTCCGACAGGCTTTAAATAATAGCTTTTTTTTGAGGGTCATGTTTTTAATTTTTTAACCTATTAGATATGCAAACTTTTTAAATCTTTCTATTGTGTTACGTAGCTTCAGTATTAGGCCTTTAATGCCCATTGACAGAATTTTTCTATGTCAAATAGTTTTTGAGTTTTGGGGGTTTATGTTAAAAAAACGAAAAGTGGTCTAAGTTACCCCGGGAGTCTAAGTTACCCCAGTTTACGGTATGTGCAAGAGTGATTGGGGGAAAAATCATTGTGCAAAACATAAAAAATAATTATTATCATAACTTTGTGAGAGAGCATGGGCTACGTTTGAAGAAGTGCACTACAAATGCAGTTAGCAAGAAAACACATGACGTCTGACTCTTAAGTTATTATCCATTGGTTTTATTACAATTTGATAAATTTTCAGACAATGACACTAATGGAATATACATGAAGCATTTAGCAGTGCTCTACAATGAATCAAAGCCAACCTACTATTTCTATGCTTAACAAAGTTTTATTGTGACAAAAACTCTAATGTGACTGATATTAGAGTTGACTTCCTGCAGCACAAAACAGTAACAAGTGGTTGTTTAATCAGATAATGTGTTTCTAGATGGATAAAATTGAATATCATGTTTGTAATTTTATTAAAAACCTTGTAACATAAGAATTACCAGTTGGTCCCGTCTTACCCCAGCCTGGTCCCATCTTACCCCAATGTGGTAAGATGGGACCAGCTCACTTTTTTTAATCTGTACAGAAATCTGTGTTGTATCCAAAAAGTCTGAGTTGTAGCTTTGAAGCCCATTGCATAACTACACCTTGTGATAGGTTTAGGATTTTTAAGCTATTCATGGTATAGATGCTACATGCTTGTTAGTGATTTCGGTCCTGTCTTACCCCATCTGACTTATATATACATGAAAATGTTGTACATCTTCTTAGGTCAGTAGCACAACATATATATATATATATATATATAATACCTATTATATGTGTATGTGAATACTTATTACAAATATATGTGATGAAAAAGTTGTGATATCACTGATATGTATTTTTTATCATGTTCACAAAAAGTCTAACAATTGTCAAATAGAAAATGAATGCTTTTACTTTCAGGTCATGTCTGGTATGTCTGGTCACTGTGATAAAATAGTGTCAGGAGTTGATGTATGGATGCTTAGAGAGCTGGGCTGCCGCTCATTAGTTTGTTGTTTGGAAGAGCTGCCTGGCAAGAAAGATCTGATTATTGATGCAAGTTTGATGAAGTTTCTGGATCGTCTTTCACAAGCAGCCACTTTAAGGTAAGGAATTTTTTATTTTGATTGTATCTGTAATTAGTCCATAGTTTAAACCTAGAGCTTGATGTTTAATCTCCCTGATAGTAGGTATATATACGGTATATTTATTGCTTAACTTGGGCAGTTGATGACCATAAAATTCACTGATTTAAATTTTCATTTATAATATGTAACAGTATGATTATTTTGTACCAACAACCTTCCTAAAATTGCAAAAAAAGAAATTGAAGAAGAACTTGTCCTCACTGGACCTAATCTTGTTAGAAAGAGGTCCAGCAACATAGAGAAGTTTTTTGTTCACACCTAACCCTAATTCAAACCCTAACCTAATAAGTTTGGCAATTTTTGAATGTCCAGTAATGTAGTTCATTTATTTTTGCATCTGGTTTTCAAGTACAAACTAGGTGCAGAGGATTGCAATTTTGTTCAGATTTCTAACCCCTGTATGGTAATGTCACTAATTCTGTCTGGCTATTGACCAAAACTTGAATATATTGGTAAAATCAATGTATTCATGCTGTGTACGAGTTGTTTCTGTTATGTACATGGAATGGGCTCCGTATGGGTCTGACTTGTGGACAGAGTGTCAGGTGCCTAGCCAAGATTGCTATGCACAAATTGGTGCCAGTATTTATTTGTAATTTTTACTGTAATTACCCAAGCCAATGATATTTAGTGTACTAATAGGTATGAAAAATTATGAAATATGGTATATTTACTTGTATGTATTTTCCAAAATTTTCTTATTGAAGGAGTAATTTGCAGTTGAATAATTGATTATGGTCATTATTCTGAAAAATATTTAATAAAATTCAAATTATAAGATTCAAATAAAAAAGTAACTATCTAAGTTTAATATAATTAAATTTCACCAAGTTACATTAGTTAAGTTGAGATACAGTGCTACTTCTGTCTTTTAACAAAATGCAAGAAAGGCCTAAATTTCATTGTTCAAGCTGAAACTTAAAATTAAATGCTTATATTTAAACTTTGGCCAAGATATGAAGTGATGCTCTGCATGGAATGAGTGTCAGAAAATTGGCGATTGTCAGAGGCAGGAATTGGGAGTCATGTTTTTTTTTTTTTTTTGAAGGAAGTTTGAAGGTCAAGTGTCTTCATATGGTCACTTGCCCATGAAAGGGATAAATTTGCATTTTAGATTGTATATACATGTTATTCTCTAAACTTTTGAATCGACAATTGAGGTTGTCTCAAAAAGATTTTTATGAAGATATGGCAAATTTATTTGGCCTTTTTTTGCTGTTTGTAGTTTAAGAAAAGAGATATAATTATACCATGTTTGATATTGTTTTGTAGGCCAAGGGCTGTCTTGAGTGAAAACAGTTGCTATTACATAAAGGAGCTATTTTATATCGAAAGTATACTTCAGAACATTTTTATTATTCCTTGGTGGTTTTAGCATCAGCTAAACAAATTTTTTGTTAGAATTGATATTATGAAAAGATTGGTCACAATTGCCAAATTAACTAAAACTGGCTAAATGGCAATAAAAATATTTATTGAATGTCATGAAGGTACAGTATCTATACAACTATATTTCTTATGGTTTTAATATGTAGAGTTAGGTATGTTTCTCAGTGTGATGGCATCAATTATTCAATGGTGTGTGCACAATTAGGGATTATGAGAAAAATTCCCTATCATTCAAATGAAAGTTGGCACTGCACTGAATGTATCACAAGAAATAACTAGTTAGAGTTATTAGAAATTATTAATAATAAGAATTAATGATTTTTATGTGCATTGTTCATGACATGCAATATTTTTCCACAGAGAACATGATGTAGAAAAGATCTTCCGTCTTGAGCAAGTTCCACCCTCAGGCCAGTGTGCCCAGCGCATGTACATGGTCCGATCAATTCCTGATTCTGTGAAGTTTATTGCAGAGCATCTCAACCACCATCAGCAAGAACTAAAACAAGAACAGCTTCAGTATCAACAAAAATCACAAAACCAGCAACAAAGCCATAGGGTGCCTATCAGGTATTTGTAATAAATAAATGTGTTCAAGTACCTAGGTACTACTCCATGTTAAACTACTCATTATATTATTTATGTTACTAAGCAATGGACAAGGCAACTATTTACATATTGCATGGTGTTGGAGGATAAAAAACTATCCTTCAATTTACATCTCTTGATGAGGATAATGTCTTCAGAATTTACAATAACCTGCTCTCATCTTGGAGAAAATTGGCTATATTGTAGCAAACCTTGATGACAAAATGCAATGAAACTTTTATATGGATGCATTTTCTTAAAATCCTTGGTAGGTTACATAGCAATATGAATTAATTGCCTTTTTATTGATCTCCTAATTCACTGCCAAAATGGCAAAAATATGCTGCTTACATTATTTCTGACGTCAATAACACTTGCGTTCCGTTTCCAGCCGTATCTTGGTGGTATGTGTGCCAAGCATAACTTATTCTGTGGAGTGCCAGCTGGAAGAAGAAGGCTTAGCTGGTGGTGGCCTTGTGTCCTTGCATTCCTTTTGCCCAGGATTTGTTCCTTTGGATGATGATTTGCTTACACTGGAGATGCCAAATTTTTTCAGGTATAGTAGGAAGCCTGAAAATAGCACTTTTATATATTGCACCTGTCATAGTATACTTGCCAATTAAGTTGCACATTTTTATAGTTCTTTTCTACTTGGGGTTTGATGAGTAAATCATATTATATATGAATAGAACAGGTTGATCTTCACAACCCTTTAAAAGCTTGTACTTAGCTGACTTTAAACAAAACAGTAATTTCTTCAATGAATTCAATGATGATGTTGATGAGTAAGAACATTTTTGATTTTATTACTGATGTTTAATCTAATTATTTTTAATTTTTCCAGGGATGCTTTTGTGGAAGGGGACTTCAGCAGCTGTGCTGGTATTGGCCAGTCATTACACCTGCTGTGTAGTTTATTTGGCGCTCCACAGCGCCTCTTGAGTCACGGCAGAGCTGCCCACGCTGTCATCACTTCATTCCAACGACTCAGAAGTGACATTGACGAATCTCACCATTCTACAAAAACTGTAACTTCTTCTATCTTGAATTTACCATGCTGTTTAAGATCATTAAACTTGCAGCAGTGAATGATGTTATCCAACTTATCATGGTCATCTTTTCTGGCATTGGAGTTTTTTGCTTTTTTTTTGTGTTCAATCTTTTATTTATGATGTTAGGTTCATTTTGAAATGTCATGCTTATGTTTAGGCACATACCATATAGTACCTAAGCTATTGAATGTTTATTCTCATTTATCTGAGGAAATATATCATCACCTGTTTTTTATTGTTATGTGTATTGTTATATTTTGATGTTTGCTATTAAGGTGCACGTTATATTTACTATTTTCATTGAAATTTATTTTCTAAAATTGCAGAAATCTCAGATTGGCCACCTTTTCATTTTGGACCGCGATGCAGATCTTGTGACGCCCCTCCTGACGCAGCTCACCTATGAGGGCTCCATTGATGAGCACTACGGCATCCACGCAGGAGTAGTTGAGCTGCCTGAGAACTTGAATCCTGATGCCAACAAGCCCAGTGCCTCAAAAATTATGCTCAATTCCAAGGACTCGATATTTGCTTCGGTGCGTCATAAACATTTCGCTGGTGTGGCCGGAGTGTTGGTAAGACGAGCTAAGGAAATTCAAACAAGGAAAGAAGAATCAAAGAAGATGACGCCCGCACAAATGAAAGAGTTTGTTGCATTTGATCTGAAGCAGCTACAAGCGCAGCAGAACAGCATTTCTCTGCATTTGTCAATCTGCGAGGCAATCACGAAGGCAACTCGACGAGACTTTGATGTTCAGCTAACAACTGAACACGGATTGGTCACCGGTGCTACTGCTGCTAGTGAAGCCAAGACTTACTTTGAAGACTGTTGTGCTAGACAACTTCCTTTATCTTCTTGCTTACGACTGCTCTGTTTACTTTCTCTGACTCAGAGCAATGGCTTGTCATTGAAGGAATACGAATCACTCACTTCGCAGTTAGTGGCTGCTTGTGGACACAAGCATATTCTTACCTTGTTTGACTTGAGACAGGTTGGACTGTTGAACGTGTCAGACTCGGCCTCGATGGACCAACCACAGAGCAGCGCCATGCGGGGACTGCGACAAGCCGCTTCTAACCTCATGAGCAAAGGGCAATTTGCTGCGTGGCGTTCACTAACAAAGTTTTTGAAACTTATCCCTGATGCTGAAGAGTTGATTGATCTTCACAATCCTAGTCATCTTAGCTACGTTTTCAATGGTGCCTACACTCCCGCCATCGTTCAGCTCGTGTCTCAGTGTCTGACTGATGGCTTGCAGAGCATAAGCGACGCACTTAAACTTATCCCTGGGTCAACAACTTCGTTTGGCTGGTCTGGCGATGCCACGCTGCTGCCTCCTGTTGTTGTTGTGCTCGTTTGTGGTGGTGTCACTTTTGCGGAACTGGCGGCCTTCCGATTGCTGGGATTGAGAACTGGGAAGAGAATTATTGTGGCTACCACTGGCACCACATCGGGGAATAAGCTTATGAACAGCATTGCAAATGGCTCATAACCCAGGATCTTGGTTGATGCATTGAGTTTAAATGTTTACTTCAGAGTTGTATATTATATACCTACTGTGATTGAATGGCATCTGAGTTACAGAAATTAACGATATTAATTCTAGTGCTGGAATTACCGTAATGTGCAATTCTTGAAATATCATATGCGAATCTATTGGTTCTGAAAAGTGTTTTACAAGTGTTTTCCTCTATCCCGATGTGACCTAAGTGATGAGACTAACTCATTTCTCATCGATTGCTTCTTTTAACACCTCGGAATTCTGGCCTCATCATTACTTGTTATCTATTATCGGCTAGAAATTTGTTTATAAATTTCCCGAAACTTCATTGTTATTCATTTCAGCAGACACTCTCATCCATAAATGGTTATCATGCCGTTTTGCTCTTAAATTTCAATAGTGTTTATGCTTTATGTAACTCCTGATACGAATATAAATTAAAATATTTTTCAAGTAGCCGAAAAACTGTAGATCCATTTATGTGCCGCAGGGGTGGGGTCTTTCCTCATTGGGGGTGCGGCGACCCCCCGGTAGCCCCAGCTTTTTGCAGTACGTTTCATTCTCACTCATCATTTATTTATATCGCCCAAACATATCTAATATTTCAAAAGACTTCGGACATTCGGCGTTGTTGTTATGTATCCCATTATCGTTCAGTATTCATTTAGATGTATTATTCGAAAAATTACTTCACTTTCATTTTCAGTTGCTAATTTGATGATTAAAAGGTAATATATTGGCATCATTTTAACATCATTTATTGTTTCATCAAGGTATTTTTCTATTATCAATCTTCTGTTTTTGCTTGATGATGCCTACCGTTCCTAATTTTCTATTCCTCCTCCTTGTAGCGCCATTCTTATCAATTATGGTTCTTCATCAAGCCTTCAAAAGCGTCGCCTCATCAGTAGTAAAGATAGCCACGAGGTGTCAAATTCAAAATTCAACTTTGAATGTGGATGGAATTAAGTTTTCAGTTGAGTTATTTTGTCTTATGATCGTTTGTGATTAAATTTTACAGTTAATGAATATAAGCCACGGATGTTAATAACATCCTTCAACATCCGTGACACAATTATTTTTTTCTAGTTCTCTATTCCATTCTTGAATCCTTTCACCATGAAGATTTTTCATCGAGAACTCGAGAAGAACAGGAGTGGGTGAGTAATGACTTTTGAACAGCAGACGTAAGACTTTTTGCTTAGTCTTGCATAAACATGAGTTTTTAATTTTAAGCATTGCATAGACATTTCTAACACCATACCTGCTTTAGGTAACCAATTATCAATTTTCAAATTGTGTTCGTGTGATATTTCTCAACTTTAGGTGATGGGATGGAGCGGCATTAGAACAAATTAGGAAACCGGCTCATTCCATGGTTTGCAGTTCTTGAAAAAAAGAAACGCTCTCCTCTCAGCCATGAACTGATTATGGTATATTTTTTCTACTTTTGCAGTATTTAATGAAATTCCCATGGATGCTTTTGTTTGAATGTATCTTCATTGTCAGCAATTTTGATGACGACAATCAATTTCATGTGATACAGCAACGTTGTTCTCTCAGTTGATTGCTACATAGGCCTAAATTATTCACTCTGTCTTCGTCTCACAAAATGTTTCAGTGCTTAATGTGCAGATGGACCTTATAAAAATACTGAATTATTCTCTTGACTGTACCAGCCATTTTGTGCTGATGGCGGACGAAGGGGAGGACATGTGGCACGTGTACAACATCATCAGTCCCGGGGACGAGCTCAAAGCCACGACGTTCAGGAAGGTGCAGCAGGAGACCGCCACGGGCAGCACGAACAACGCGCGCCGCGTCAAGACCACCATCAGGCTGCAGGTTGAGACCACCGACTTCGACGCCTCCGCCTGCAAGCTCAGGTCATTCACTGCACCACCACGTCACCACACCAGAATTGATCGTATATTAGTTATGTTATTTGCCGCTGTAAAAACCTAGGACGTGGAACTTAGCCAGTATTCAAGAGGTTGTCTTATCCAGAGAGGTTTTGATCACTAAGATTGAAGAAGCGAGATGTGGGTTCGAAACACGTTGCTAATTGTTGAAATTATTTTTGAAGTCGGTAAGGTGGCCGAGTGGGTAAGAATTGATGACAGGTTAATATGGCATTACCAAAGCTGACACCACTATATCAATATTATTATTATGTTCAGAGTGAAAGGTCGCAATGTACAAGAGAGCGATTTCATCAAGATGGGAGGCTACCACACGCTGGACGTTGAGCCCAACAGGAAGTTCACCGTCTACAAGAACGAGTGGGACTCCATCACCATAGAGAGGATAGAGAACGCCTGCGACCCAACTAAGGCCAGTCACATTACGTCCTGTATAATTCAATTAACTATGAGTACCGTATAATTAATCCATTAATTGAATAAGCAATTATCCTAATTAACAGTGATTCGAACGGAGTTACTGCAATTCTTCACTTATTTCAAAACTATGTATTTTAGCATCAAGAAGAAAAAACGTGTCGTTTTCAGTTTTCGAAATATCATTTGCCTATCATGCTGTCTTATTAACGGTTTAGTTCAAGTTTTTAGCTGGCTTTAATAAGTGTTCATTGACTTAACTACTTTTGGAGCTTTCAACTAACAAAATTCACAAAGTATTTAATTCCTTTTATCATTGCCTCTCAACTGCGTTGATATCAGGTTATTTCCTGAGGAGATTTAAGGCTTTTTTAACTTTTGGAAAATTTCAGCATGCGGAGCTGGCCGCCATCACGATCCAGGAAGGTCTCGCCTACGTCTGTCTCATCACATCAGCTATGACCGTCGAGCGTTCCAAAATAGACGTCAATATTCCAAAAAAAGGAAAAGCAGACGACAGTCAGCGTAAAAAGGTATCACGACAAGTTTGTGCTCTTAATAGAATAATTTGTTTTAAAAGCATTTAATTGTATTTTTTCTGCCCCAACTGCAATGCTATTTATGCATGCTTCTCGCCCGTATTTACCGAGCCCATTACACTGCTTAACTTTACACGAATCGCGTCTACTGAAAAAAAACTAGCAATATGGTGATCGGTTTCTTGCAGACTTTCATATTTGATAATATAATTGAAAAATACAACTTGCAATGAGGAAATACATCATGAACCTTCGACTAAAAGCTCTCACTCTGTTTTAATTCTACTTGCCTAATGAGTTCACCGCGCATGCGTAACGGACCATCTGAACAGCATCGTCTGTTTTATGTTTTTCGAGTTGTTTTTCAGAAGATTCGTTTGATGTAATCAATGAAATAAAAAAACTTTGTTTTACTAACGCGTAAGTACATGTCAAAGACGAAACTTTATCTTCCAGAATTTCCTCAAATTTTACGAGCAAATTGCAGCATCAGTTTACCGCCACCTCAATTTTGAAGTTTTGAAAGCCGTGCTCGTGGCCTCGCCGGGCTTCTTGAGAGAAGAATTCCTCAACTACTTAATGAAGGATGCCACTGAAAAAGGCAATAAACAAATATTGGAGAATAGGTACGTCATAATTTTTATTGCTATGTTTTGACCAATAATTCTAAAAAATTATCAACTATTTTCAAATATTGCCCAATGCTAGTTTGGCTGCAAGTTGTGATTGCAAGTTCTAGGGCAAAAAGAATTGTTCGGCCAAACAAATACCCTATAGTATAGTGAAATGTAATATATATTCATTCATATAGTATGGTAAAAATTAATAATAAATATTCAAGACTAATTAAATAGAACCAAATTACCATGAGAAATGTTTGGTACTTTATTTCAAGGATGTCTCGTCCTTGGATTAAAAAACAATGCTATTTTTCCACTTTTTTTTGCTTCTGGTTGATATACGTTGTACAAGTGCGTGCCTCGAACTGTGAGCGCATAACCTTAAACGAAAATACGACTTTGAAGAAGTCATGGATTGCAAACATGGGTTTGATTGCGTTAACAATAGGTACCAGTCAACAAGCGACATGTAAGACATATTATTTGCAAGGTAATAATGCACGAGTAACATGCATGACCAAGTTGTTGCTTCTCTCAGGAGTAAGTTTGTGTTGGTGCACTCAAGCAACGGCTTCAAGCACGCTATACGGGAGGCCCTGCAAGACCCAGCGGTGGCGCAGAGGCTCTCTGACGTGAAAGCCGCTGGAGAGACAAGGTCAGTCGCACAACATGGTGAGATGCGAACTGTCGGGATTGTAATGATCATGGATGTAAGTTATATTATGTTTAGATGCGTGGCAAGTAAGCACATTTCAACAACTTTTAGGGCGTCTACCTGTTGCATTGTCAATGTACGCACGTTTGCCTTCTAGTTATTTTTCCGGTAACTGTTCAGAATATGAATTTACACAGAGTTGAGTTGAGGCGCAAGATCTCAAACCGAAAGTAATGCAGGAAAACTTTCATGTTCACTAAATTAAGCAGTAACTAGCGTAGTTTCTTTCGAAAGCAATTCATTTGCAGTTTATTTTTCTTATATACTCCTGTGCTACCAGCTCTGGGGTTTAGATGACAGAATCGTATCAAGATAACATTTTTGTGGCGCGGGATAAGACTTTACGTTCGTCTCGATTGTACATATGCATGTACTGTTCATCTGCTTGTATGTTCTTGTTCATTTTACAAGCATGCTTTCGAACAGCCTGATTCATTGATAATGCAGCTTCTCATGATGTTCATTAACGCCGACTATTTCTTCTAATTGAAGCTTATTCGAATATATTAGTAGCGATAATTTACTTGTACCGTGCTCGAGCAGACTCCTGCAGCAGTTCCTGTGCCTGCTGGGGTCGACGCCAGACCGAGCCTACTACGGCTACAAGCACGTCAAGCGCGCCGCCAACAACCAGGCCGTCGAGGCACTTCTCGTCTCAGATACGCTGTTCAGGTGCCCCGAGAATACGGCCTTCAGTTTGTTGTAGTGTTATGCGCAGAGGTGGGCAGTAGCGTGCTACATGTAGCGGCCGCTGCATTTTCAGTAGCGGTAGCGGCGCTACATTTAAAGCAAGGTAGCGGTAGCGCCCGCTACATTTAGAGCATGTAGCGGTAGCGGCCGCTACATTATTTCAAAGTAGCGCTGCCCAGCTCTGGTTATGAGTGGTGCTCGCTTACTCGGAAAGCGCTAAGAATAGCCTGTCCGGTTTGTCATAGTTCAGTGGGGTCACTTACGCTCATGATAGTATGAAGGATTGCGGAATTGTGATGGTAACGCATCTGAAATACATGTATAAATAGCCTTTTCTGAAATATTCTTCCAGATAGTAGAGTGGGAAATATATTTAAATGTAGCCTTCAGCCAAAAAAAAAAATAATAATAAAAAAGTGACAGAGAAAAAGCAGTAAGGGCGTTTGATCATATACGTACCAACCAACACGTGCATGAACAATGAATTTTTTGGTATTGCTACGTTCCAAAACATAAACTACGTGTTTTATTTATAATTAATTCCTCTGGCTTGAGGACGGGAATTGTTTAGCGAGGGTCTTTTTGCTCTCTTCGTCGTCTTGCAAAAACAAAACCCTCTTCTTCGTATTGTAGAGGATCATTTTCCGAATAGTAAACAATGAATAGTGAAGGCAATGGCTCGTTTATTCTATAATTTCAGGTCTGTTGACAACGCTGAGCGCCGCCGATACATCGCCCTTGTCGAGCAAGTTAAAAACAACGGGGGAGATGTCAAGATATTTTCCTCTCTACACGTCACCGGAGAACGTGAGAAATTATAAAATATGCATTGATTAATATATACAAATCTGCATATGAATAGGTGTTATAGACATTTGTTCACGAGATGATAGGAGTAAGTCGATAGCATTAACATTCTTATTATTAACATTGAAAATTTGTGCAGAATTGGATCAGATAACTGGCGTCGCGGCGGTTTTGCGTTTTTCGATGCCAGAAATCGAAGAAGATGATCGTGGCGAAGATGATCCGTAAATGTAATGGAGTTAATTCTAATAAATTATTACGCAGCCGTTAGTATTGAAGTCTGTTCTCCTCGAATGTGATACTGCAATGAAAGATATAAAAGTTTATGAATCTATCAATATGTTTTTAATAAATTTAATGAAACGACATGCAGTACCAGTTACTTTGAGCAGAATTGTTATAAAACTATATTTATTCATCTTCAATAATAACATAGCGTTCATGAACTCACGATAAAAATTCAATGTCTTCCTTTTGTGTTAACCTTTCAATCGCATCACTGACAAAGACTTCCTTCTCTTTGTGGACTCCCTTTTCTTCGATGTCTTGCTTCTCTTCGATGACGGTCACTAAAGTGTACGGGTTTAAGGTCTCGTCACATGACACCTGGTGAATACTGACCGACCCTGCCATGTTATTTCTCAGCTGCTCAGCCAAGTCTTGTAGCTGTTGGCAGGCTCTAGCCAGCTCGTCCTCGTTATGCAGGGAAGACACAGACTCTTTTATAGAAGCAATCGAAGCCTCGCACATGGAATGCAAAACAGAACGCCTTGCCTTGGCTCTTTCCATCTTAACGCGGTGCAAAGCATTGAGAATATCTCTGCTTGTAGGGTTGTATCGCCGGAACATCGCGGGCGGGGGCTGCTCGCCGGCAAATAACTCTTTGATGACATATTTATTGAGCTCCGTCCTGATTATGGCAGTCGAACTGTACCCTGAGTTTACTAATTCAAGTAGCTTCTGAGCCACTCGTTCGTCGATAGGTTCTCTGGTTCGTCGGTGCTTATCTCTGTTCTTGTTCACGTTTCGTCGATCCAGAGTGGACGGGTTAGACACAATTTTTCTTGGGGTTTGAGAGCCATCGCTGGGCACTCTGGATACCAAAGGATGGCCCTGGTGGTCGTCAGGTGCCGGTAAACTGATATAGTAGCGATGCAACCGCACTATACTTGACCTGTTGCATATATATCGCTGTCGAATCTTGCGTTTCGTGACACGCCTTATTTGCTCTGTTGGCAATGAGTTTGTCTCTAATAACTTTTCTGGGACTCTGAATTGAGGGTATTTAATAATATGTGATACGTAAATTTGTGCGGGGCAGTCAACTTTTTTTGTCGATGATTTACGTAGTGTCTGAACAGAGACGCTAGTCTCAGACTTCCTAAGCTTTTCCTCGAAATATTTGATCTTCCTGCTGATGCCGGTGTCGCGGCCTTGATGACACACGAGCGACCAGCGTCCCACGTGCACGAAAGGCACGCCGTCATAGTGGATAGGCACGCCCATCTTGCCGCAGTGTGACCAGTAATGCAGACGGCCTTTGCTCACGTCAGGGATGAAGTCTGGACAAAGAAAACAATTTAGAGCACTTATGAAAATGCCTCCAGCCGAAACAACAATAACTCCTCAATCAAAATTGAACACAGATTTGCTATAGCTTTGAAATGTCAGAATAATTTAAGCCAAAATGAAAAATGACCTCGAATAGCTCATTGACAGCCAGGACAACACACGAGTAGGGTTTGGTCTATGATGCATTTGCTCACCTTCTTTGCCGAACATCGGACTTCTGTTGTACGTGACAAAATGTGTGAATGTCTGTTGCTGGTACTCGGATATACATTCCCGTACTAATTCTAAACTATCTAATTGACGTGTTTCCATTCTACTAATTCTGCATAGTAACTCTTTAGGAGCACATACACATCTCGGGATATGAGCAATTTTGTAATTACCTTGCCAAACAGGAAATGTAACCAGTATATGAAAGGAGTAAGACTACACGAATGTCCGATTATCAGCTAATAAATCAACAACATCTCAATTCATCATCTGTATATTCGTGTTAACAATCGACCGTAAATCCGAGAGAGCAGAGAAGTTCATTATATAGTTGATGTTAAGAGAACGTAGTCGCGTGCAGATGCTCATATGTTTAGAGGCATGTCTAATCAATGAGCTCTCTAATTCAAAAGGGCATTAACGTACCTCCTTCTACAGCTAAGTTACTAAAAAACGCTATGTTTCTATACTATTAACTAGAGATGCTGACAGAATGGCAATGTACTCGTGAATAAAGCTGGATCGCTAGGGACTGCCCCAGGGAGCGCGAATTCCCTATGAAACTCTGATAGGCAAATTCCTCATCAGAGAATCTCCCTGAGGGATTCTCTGCTCATATAGTCAAAAATGAGGAAGCTATTAGAAGACAGGACGGAACTTTGGGTGACAAGAAAAATCGTACACACTCGCTCCCGACAGACGACCGGTCGGAAATGGCATTAATAAAAAGTTGATAAGAAAAACCAAGACGAAATGCGTAAGTCATTCCAGCAAATAATGGAATGTTTCAGAATATTTGAAAAGGTCAAACTATCGAGGAAAGCTTGAGCTAAAATTTAGCTGCAGATCGAAACTCGCGCTCCAGGTAACTTGATTCAATTACTCATGAATGGAGGTTGAACAATTTCACAATCAAAAATAATCAAGCAATGACAAGGTTAGCTTAGGCTTTAACAAGCTAGTATGGCTAATTAGTCTTGTTCACACGTTGAATAGGACACTTAAATTAGTATAAATAGATCAGCCATACTTCCTAGTCTCGCAGCACTAGATTGCTGTGAACGTGTGCAGATAATTCTCGTGTACACTAATTCTCGTGTACAGATGAAATCTTCGAAACTCGAAAATTTCTTAAGTATGCATAAAAATGATTAGGAATTTACAGCTATTTCTGAAAAAGCAGTAGTAATCAACCCGCCTACATTCTACGACAATTTACATCAACATTATCACCATTTCGGTTGGTTTAGATATATAAAGTAAAGCAAAACTTCAGTGGAAGCAGAAAAATTCTAAATTGAGTGGGAATTTCGCAGGAGACATGAAAATAAAAACGCTTTGAATACGAGGTGCATTTTAAAAAGATCAAAATAGAATCTTACGGATTTTTTTTTAATTATAAATAAGCTGACAGGAATATGTATGAATGGAAGTTAATGGAATGTGGTAACGTTCTGTATATCTGAAATCAAACAACAGTGCTTTCCCAACTTGCATTTGTACTTAAAAAACGAGAGTCTGTGCGTTGCAGGTACTTGTGTTAAAATTAGCTAAACTTTCAAACATATATACCACATTTATTCGCACATTCGGCACAGTAGAACAATTTCGGATACATTCAAGACAACTTTGCATAAAATCGCAGCCGAAAAAAGTGACACGATCACATTGAATTACAACGAAAATCAATCAAAAGTCTTTTACCCACATTTAGATGAATTTGTACAGAGAGATTTCGAAAATGGAACTGGCAGAGATTTGGCAATGGTATTGATTTGTGGTGAGCAAGCGGGCTCTTGTGACACGAGCGACCCTCGTTGTATTTACAAGCACGTATCATCCCAACGAACCTAGACCTCATTTTGAACTTTAATCCAAACGCATTTTAGTAATAAAAAAACATAAAAAATTTAAAAGATAGATAAACTTTGGTACAGCTCCAAGAAAAAAACAAGTAACAACTAATTACACGAGTGTACAAAAAATTTAAATTCAGTGACTTTTCGACTCGGTCAAGAAATAACGTGATTTAGAGGAAAAAATCGCGTGGGGAAAGTCATTGTCATTAAAAGCACAGGCTGGCATTTACCAATAAAATTGCATAGGGAGAAAAGCCTTGTATGAGGAATAAATAAAAGTGTTGACAACGGATCAAGACAGTTCTTTGACACGTCTCAGCAGCTGCAGGACGTGAGTGTCGTTGTAGGGCGCGATGTTCACCAGCAGAGGGCGCTTCAGGTCAGGCGAGACGCGCACTGTTATCAGCGAGCACAGCGAGATCAACTGGCGCTGACAGTTTAACAGTTTCTGCATGAAGCCAAAGTTTATTTACTACGACACCATTAAAATGTTACATGAAATATTCTCACCATCGAAACAAACTGAATCAAAGTAATCACATGCAAGAGCTTGCAAATAAACTCGTCTATAATTATGGAAAAATTCATAAGTGATTGTCTAATACAACATGTATCAGACAATGTTAAAAAGAGTGAAAACAAAGTGTATAAATCGAAACTATCATACATCCTTCAGTGCTATAGCAAACAAGTACAAATAGGCCAGCAAAAATCTAGGCAAATTAAATACAAGGTTTTTGAGGTTTATTCAATATGTCAAATAGAGAGCGGTGGTAATAATTACAAGATAAATAACTGACAGATCCCATAGTGAGAGACTAGAAATACAGGAAGGAAATTTCCACGCAAAAAAATTCATCAGGAAGCAACATCGCAAAAAAGGTCTCACAGAAACGGCCGGCAACGGCACCCACCTGACTGAGAGCCGTCCTTACGGAAGGGTCCGCTGAAGCTTGTGCTTTGAGTTCGCGCATTTCAGAAACACTCACACCGATGAGTTTGCGTAGCACCTGAGGATGATAAGTGACAGTTATAATTGAAGTTAGTGGCAAAAAAGTCTACGGCTACTTCACCCAATACTTGACTTTCTCAATGCTATGAAACTTGGAAGTACAGTCCTCATATATTTGAAACTCACCACAGTGCCGTATAGGCTACATCCAACATTGGAATGTTGATTGTAATTAAATAGCCAGCCACGTCCAGCCAGCCTTGTAATTAAATAGCCAGCCACGTCCAGCCAGCCTGTAATTAAATAGCCAGCCACGTCCAGGGTTATAATATACTTCCATCTAGCTAAAAATTACCCAGGGTTCAATATTGAATGACCTGGTCATGTACTTGCACGTCGAGACCTGCAGTCCCGTCGTCAACACGGACGGCGAGACGCCACTCGCCGCCGCTCTGCTCCAGTCGTGACAGCAGAGTCATCACGAACGCCTTTACCACGAACTCCTGTCGAATGACAACGGCAGCGTCAAGATTCACAACATATTCAATTAATAGCGAGAGAGATTCGAGTAATACGGAGAGGGACTACAGTACTTCCAAGAGGGAATTCCAGACAATGGGCGAGAAGCAACTATGCTATTGGCTCTTGAAATCCCAGTATAATGAACTTCAACGCTAAACATATAAGATAATATGACGCGAAATTGAAACTTGTGTGGCATGTGATTGTATATTTCAATAGCAATATTTCTACCGTTAACATGATATACAATTTTTGGTGGAAAATTAAACACAATAACCAATAATTACTGAAGAGACAAATACTGCATTTTCATTAATCACCAATTAGCACTCAAATAATTACGGGAAGTCATTTCACACTTCGAAATTATTACAATAAAATGATTCTTGCCGTAGTATGATGCATGATTGTTACAAGCAGTCCTATAATTTGTGCCCTTTCATATCAGGAATTTTCATTTAATTGAGTAAACCAAATTTGCATGTTAGCCCGGAATATGAGGAGCACGGACAGCACAAAACTAAAGTCCGCGCATGGGTACACGTGAGAAATCAAAACAAATCAGCACGAAGAAGTAAAATCAGATGTTGAAACGGGACATCTCACCTGTTCCTTGTCGGGAGACTCAGGCAGAAACATCAAGTAGGTGAAAGGAGGTTCAGTTTTGGCCCTCTCACTAAACTTTAATATTCGCCCTTTCACATGTTCGTTCTTGATTATATCTGAACTAAGCTTGCAGTTATAGTTTTCCTCGTCTTCAAGAACAGTTCCAGAAACACACAATGGTCGAACTATAGAAACATTATCCGCGCTCAGAGTCTTGCTGCCTTTCTTTATTGCACCAATCTTACTTGCATAGATGCTCACATCTTCAGTACATTTATTTGAAGGCATTAAAGAATTATCCAAGCTATTTAATTTCCGAACTTTGCAGGACGTTGGCGACATAGATGAAATATTAGGACTTGGCTCGGAAGGCCGTTTTATTGAAGCTCGATGAATATCTTCTGTTTTAATCGAAGCTAATGACTCGTTTCCAACGTTGGTGTTTTCAACCCCGTTTGACGTTTGTCTAGTAGAAGAAACCGGGGCTGATGAGGCATGCTTCAACTGCAGCGAATGTGGCATTTGCGTGGAGGTTTCATTAGATTTTATGGGAACCTTCGGATTGAAAGGAGTTAAATTGAGTGACGGGGAAACTTTTACAGGATTAATTTCACTACTGAAAGATCGAAAATCGCCGGATGACGTAACCTGGGGTAATTTTTCTGACTGATGACATTTTTTAAACGTATTGCCGGTGTTGAGGCTCTCTTGGGATTCGACGAGCTTTAATTCTTCTTCCAAGACACTCAAGTCCTGTTCTGAGAAGTCGTCGTCATCAAAATCTCCGCCAGCCGAAGTAGGCGAAAGGTCTTTGGAAGATACAGTCGGAGGTGGGGCAGGGCGTGAGGTTGAAGTGACTGGTGCGGTGGTGACGGGTTTAGAAGGCTGGTTGTCAGGGCCTGGAGCCACAAATGGGTTGTACGGAAGCAGAATCCGACTTTTAGAAGGCTTGGGGCTTATAGTAATGAAAGGAGCAGAACCTCCGATTTGAAGCGATGAAGAAATGTTATTCACGCTTTTATTAGAAATTTTATTGTTAATATTCTTGATATTGTTTCCGGACGAATTATCAAGACCGGGTACAGAATTATTTGCAGACGTGACAGTTGTATTTCTATTGATGCCATGTTTCATTTCGGGGTTGGTGATATCGTGGGAGCTTGGGGCACAGTCAAGTACCGACTCGGCCTCCAGCAAAGCTGCTTCCATGTCAGCGTCAAGTTCGTCATCCAGCTCAAACTCGGCCAAATCAGCTGCAGAGCCAGACTGGCTTTGCTGAAAATGTAAAAAAAACTCATACAAAGAAACCTAAACGAAGTTAAGATAAAGGATCTAAATTGAGGTGCTATAACTACTATCACAACAATTTGAGCAAACAAGCACATTTGGAATCGCAGGTGGAATGCTGAACTTAAGATCAAAAACTCATCACAGTGTAGCATGACATGCCACAGCATTACAAGCACAAGTAAAAAGTATCAAAGCATGGTGATGATAATAGTGGTGAACACAGGAGAAGGATTCCTATGAAAAATCAAAGATTTTAAAGCAAGGATAATGGCGAGAAACGAAAAAATCCAAGAACATAAATACTATTGCATTTTGGTTGACTTATTTAGCACGCAATTATTATAGAGAAAAAGCAACGGGAAATAGTCATGACTATTTTCGAAATGAATATTTCCAATAAAGGAAGAGCAACAAACCTGGCGATTACAGGGTGGCCTAGTGGTTACAGTTCAATGTACTAGGATTGGAGCAGAGAGGTGCGGGTTCAAGGCCCGCAACAAGCTGTGCATGTTCCGCGATTTTAAGAATCGGCCACAGGGCTGCGACCTAATTAACGCTGATACCGCTATAATAATTATTATTATTATTATTACCTCAATCGCAGGGGCAGACGGACCAGTGTTGTGGTTGGAGCTGTTGACCTGCGTGATGGGTCTCAAAGGAACTCTATCTTGAGTGTTGTATGTTCTCTGACTCTGAGTACCAGGATAATATTGAGATGCCTGACTAGCAGACGCCAACGCTGCAGTCGGCAGCTCTTCGTACTCGGCAGGTCTTTCCACTTCCTCAAGGCCCCTGACCATGCATAAGATTTGGTTTGAGATTTGGATTAATTTGCTGCAGCTTATTTGAGCGTGGCGTTCATGACGTAGTAAGAAGTTAATCTGAATGATGCAATACATAGTCACCCTCATGGATAAATGCTAAAAATACTGAATACATCAAAATCAAGGTATATGAAAAAGGTATACAGTATATATATTGGTGTAGTTCGGCAGGAGATGTTCTTTAATGAAGATTTCATTGAAGACTAGAGAGTATTTCTTATTGACAATTTTGCTATTGCCTTTCTCTGTTGGATAGGCTTTTGAATGGACTTGAAATTTCAAATATAAGGTTTACACGGGACATTTTATTATAATTTTCGATGTTTCGAATGCAACCACATTCATTATCAAGTAGGGGAAAACATAGGGTATTATGGATACAGATTGAAAATCAAGGCTTGAAATACGTGAACAGTTTCAACGTCCTTAAAAATCCGGTAGTTTGTAAATTTATGGCTGGAGACTGGGGCTTAATGATGAGAGCCTCAACTATCACCACACCACATCGCAGGTCTTGTGGTGTCACATCGTGCTCATTAAAGTTAACAAAGCTATAAGAATATCTGAAGATTTACAAGTGATGAGAATACACGAAAGTCTTACAGCTGCCTCCTGAGGTTATTCTCGAGGGCGTTGGTGACGAGAAGCGCATCGACTGCACCGCCAAGCACATAGACGTGGGCGGCCGTGAGCAGCAGCACCCCGCACCGCACCTCAGCGCCACGCTTCACCAACAACTGCACTCAACAGCAGGCGCACGTTACGCGCAACTCGCGACCGTCAACAGGTGAACATTTTGTTTAATGCTTTGTTGGCTGATGGTATCTCAGGTATCGAGGCATTTGACTCCAGAAATTTTGTAAATACGACTAGGAACTTTATAACAAATTTGCTATGACAATTCTTTCATAGAATTGATGTGGAATATTTTTAATGGACAATGACTTTAAGGCCTTTTAGTACTGAAGAGAGCTAACCTTGGTGCCAGGTTTAGTTTGCAAAGACAGGCACGTCAGAGGCGTGTACTCCATTCCCTGGATTTCTGTTACTCCATCAGTCATAGACAGCAGCAGCAGGCGATTGGGTTTTGGCTCCCATGCTTGCTGAACATAATACAACAGAAGAATAAATAATGCAGTGCGGAAGTGAAGATGTTTGTGATTAGTAAGTAACATGTTGCAAACTCATATTAGATATGAGCACTGCCTGTTTCATGAATTTTAAATATAATTCAAATTTGTTTTTAAAATCAAATTATCACTTATATTCCAAATCAAATACCAATATGAAATATTTTGGCAAGAAAATTAACTCTATTTCCAAGTTTGAAACACATCCGAGGTAAAATATTCATTTTAAGAAGGCCTTTTATGAATAAACATTAAGGGCCAATAATTTTAAAAGCAATAAGACTCAAACTTTAGAACAAAAAGAGCAGCGATTCCAACATAAAGTTTCTCTCAAAATAAATAAAGTACGTATTATGGTAAGCACATGAAGTTTCAAATGTTTCATGAAGTTCATTGCAAAAACTGCACTGTGCACCATACAGATATTAAAAGTTATAATTTGGGATTGTACACTTTACTTAAATAATTCTTGCATAATTGAAGAAAAATAAAAAGCAGGATGCATTTAGGGTGATGAGATCTCAAGATAGTCAAAGCCTAATCATGAGATACGGCTGCTCCTATTCACCGGCTTGGCCTGATCCATGTCGATCTGAGCGTTCTGTGTGTCATCTTTTCTTATCTGCTGCAGCTGAGCATAACTCGGACGACCAACGTCCTGCACTGAATTTATCTGAACAAACAAAAAAAATCAATATTAAGCAGGAAACACCTTTGCAGCAAAAACATTTACAAACTTACATGTAATTATTAGGATGAATTTTTGTCATTAAACATTTGTGGATGCAGAAGAGAAAAATATGTTGGTCCAAAACATTATGAAAGATTACAACAAAGAAAAAGTAGGAGCAAACTCAATGATATAAAATTGTGGGTAAAAACAAAGGAACATATGTAAATTAAAATACAAGACTATTTAGAGAAAATCTTAAAAATTTAGGCCAATAAGTTTATGCACACAGGGAAAATGAAAAAAAAGCATAAGTAAGGTCTATAACAGCATAAGTAAGGTCTATCTATCCTCATAAGTCTATGAGAACAGAATATCATATTCAAATAATCTAATTTTAGATTGAAAAAATATAGGTATATTTTGGGATGAAACATGGTACATATAGGGATGAGACATGGTAGGGATGGATATAGGTAGGGATGAGACATGGCACAGAACTAGTCTGAACATTATGAGCATAATACTACCTGCTGATAATGAGTTCATGTCACTGATGCTGAAATATGAGGAGAGACATATAAGCTGGCTAATTATTCATGGCAAAGCAAGAAATGGCATCATCATCAAATGGCTAAAAAATTAATTAAAAGTTCCTACGTGCAAAAACCCCACACACGTCAGAACACTCTGTAACCTTGATATTTTACTAGATACAATAGATTCAATAATGCCCTAAAAATGCATGTGTTTGATGAAGAGATCATGTTCAGTTCAGTGGAAAGGGCTTGCTGCTAATCAAACAGTTAAGATAACGTACCTGGAGGACCATATCATCCTGTAAGGTGTGGGAGCCTGCATTCAAATTTGCAGGCAAGCAGCCACAGCCAAGCTCTGCCAGGTCAGTATACAGCCATTGTTCATAGGCTTTCTGGCACATCCACCCTGCATTTGTAATCTGAAAGTGATAATAATTAATAAGTTGAATACTTCACTAGAGCAATGAAAGCTCTAAATGGCTTGAAATATCTGAAACCTTATTTGCACCCATCATAATATATAAATATGGCATTACTTCAGTAAAGCAGAAGAAACCTCAACAAAAAATTGTAATAATCAATAAAACTGACAGCTTTTCCATCATTTATACCTAATAACCTATGCTTCAAGTAATGTACAGCAACTAAGAGAGCTCTGCATATTCATCTTCTAGTTTCAAGTGGCAGCTGTAAAAAATTTTCTTGCATTCAATTTTTATTGAGGGTGCATAAACAGTTGGAACCCTAGTGAAATGTTTCCAATTTTGGCCATGCATATGCATTTGTTGTTAAAAGAATTAAATCTTGGAATGTATAGTAGGTTACATAGATCAGGACATAACACAGGACATGATGTGATAGATGAATGTTTCATCATGTGGTTCTTAATGGAAAACATGTTTTTCATTAATTTTAAAAATTAAAAATGAATTGATTCTAACAATTATGATTCTTTTCAATCAGTTTTGAAGTTGAATCATATTAAAGGTGTTAATGGTGACTGATAAATGGAGCAACATCCAAGATGAAGAGATGATAAATGATGCAATTTCTGCACCTAAAATCAGTTTGGCTGGTTTTTTACAGAAATCAAACTTCAAAATCATACAAATTTGGCAACAACTTTTATAATAGTGTAGCTGCCAGTGCTATTAAATTCACTGGAAAAGGCATGGCAAGGAGCACAAAAGAATTGTTATAGAAATAGAAGTTAGACTAATCAATGTGCTTGACAATTGCAGTGACAATGCCACCCATTAAAGGAGATAATAAGATTAAATTAACTTTGAATTTTTGCACCTTCACTCCTAAAATTGTGTTGATGGAGATCCCATGTCACACATTTCTACTTATCATCCATGCCTCTATTTGTAAGATGGAATTAGACATTTTCAGCCTTTGTAACTACTTACAAAGTCTTGTAAGACTTCATAAGACTTCTTGATTATTTAGTTCATGTTAGGTAACATGTTAAAAGCATTCAAACGTTTGAACACAAATCATGGATAAAAAACTATATTAATGAATTTTTATGAAAAAACTTAATCATTAATTAAGCCCTTAACTGATTTAAAATGCACATTGCCAATAGGACTCAATCATTTATGAAATTACCTAAGCTTGGATGGTGGAAAGAATAACAATCAAAAGAAGTTTTCATATAAATTGGTCTCCTTTATATTTTTCTCAACATTTCTGGGGAATACAGTAAACATGTTTAAATAAAGAGAAAAAATTTTGGAGAATTTATTTCATTGATGTTGAATACAAAAGGGGATATAAATTTATTTCTGAAATGTAAATGGTGAAAAAATTGAACTTTTACACCAAAACAACCTCTACAAGATTCATATGGAACTGTTTTAAACGATAGCAATAGTACATGTATACCAGTCCTCACATTGATGACAATAGTGTGGCTTTGACATTAGCTTTGTGACAAGATGAAACCTCTTAATTCAGGAAATGGTTTATAGCAAAAATACATAGGTTTATACCAAAAATACCCATAACTTTGGTGAGCAGTTTTACACACAATCAGATGACAAACACTTGTCAGCATAATCCCTTGTCAGCTATTGCTACTTACATTCTGTGGTTCATTTGGATGCTCTTCTTGGAGCCAGTTAATACAAGCTTCAATCCATTCTTCTGGCAATTTGATTTTCTTGGAAGAGAAAAAATTGTGAACGCTTCTCTGAATATTCACCATACTTTTTAATCTGATCAACAATGGAGTATAAAGTAAGATTAGAAGGAAATTTTGATACATATCTTGACAAAAAACGTAGATTCTATCAAAACCTAAATTGGCAAGAATGATTAACACCATTTATTTACCTTTTTTACATTAAAATCACTGGATTTATAATCTCTACCCAATTCTACACTATGTTAGGAATTTGAAAGACTTTAGGAACTAATCTGAAGCAGTGAAGCCAGAAAAACTCTTGTCACATTGTTATTCATGTTCATGCTCATTGAAAATATACCTAATGGATATCAATTGAAAATGAGAATAAAGGAGTATAAATGTAGCAATATACATACATATGGAAAGAAGTTATTTCAGTAAGTGATTTAGAACTTCTGATACTGGTAATCAATGCTCGTTACCCCAAACAGCCTGGGATAAAAAGCTTCATGATGTAATATGCTCCAATGGGGGTAATAAGGGATGGGAGGGGTAAATCAGGACAGTCATCCCACATTTTTGTAAAAATGTTGTAGCAGCAAAACTAATCAAAATATTGCAAAACTAAAAATAGTGGCATGAAGTTCAACATTTTTATTATCTATGTAGCATAAAGCTAGTTGAGAAATCATACATTTATTACCTCCAAAAAATTCCTGAAAAAGTGTGAAAAGTGAGATTTCAGAAAAGTACCGTCAACCGGGGCTACTCGGGACAAGCAGGGCTACTCGGGACAGGCCTCCGACACGTCGTAAAACTGTTGTAGTAGCAAAACTAATTGGAATATTGCAAAACTAAAAATAGTGGTGTAAACGTCAACGTTTTTCCTATCTATGTAGTATCAAGGAAGTCGAAAAATACTACATTTACTTGCTTTGAAAAATTCCTGAAAAAATGGTGAAAAACTATATTTTGTAAAGTTACACCTGCTAAGGTATGTAGCAAAAAAAATATTTGCCGTATTAAAAAATTTTACTTACATAAAAGTTGCACCCAGGTGTCGGCTTGAAAACGTAATTGACAGAATTTGCCTATCTCATTCCAAAAAGAAATGGCAGCCATTTCCGCACGGCGGGGCTACTCGGGACACCCCCCCCCCCGGGGCTATTCGGGACACCCCCAAAAACTCGTTTACGACCCCGCGTTTAGGACCCCAGCATGAATCAAAAACAAGGCCAAAGTCACCCCAGTTGAGGGTAATTAATGTTTATGGTAATATCATATCAATAAAGGAAAAACAAGTAAAAATCACAGAAAATGTCATTTACAAGGTGTTCACATTAGAAGGCACTAGATCACATTAGAAGGCACTGTATTGCATTAGAAGGCACTAAATCGCATTAGAAGGCACTAGATCGCATTAGAAGGCACTAGATCGCATTAGAAGGCACTAGATCGCATTAGAAGGCACTAGATCGCATTAGAAGGCACTAGATCGCAATAGAAGGCACTAGATTGCAATAGAAGGCACTAGATCGCATTAGAAGGCATAAGATCGCAATAGAAGGCACAGGATCGCAATAGAAGGCACAGGATCGCAATAGAAGGCACCGGATCGCAATAAAACGCACTAGATCGCATTAGAAGGCACTAGATCGCATTAGAAGGCACTAGACCGCATTAGAAGGCACAAGATCATAATAGAACGCACTAGATCGCATTAGAAGCCACTAGGTCGCATTAGAAGGCACTAGATTGCATTAGAAGGCACAAGATCGCATTAGAACGCACTAGATCGCATTAGAACGCACTAGATCGCATTAGAAGGCCCAAGATCATAATAGAACGCACTATATCGCATTAAATGGCACAATATCGCATTAGAAGGCACAAGATTGCATTAGAACGCACTAGATTGCATTAGAAGGCACAAGATCGTAATAGAACGCACTAGATTGCATTAGAAGGCACAAGATCATAATAGAATGCACTAGATTGCATTAGAAGGCACAAGATCATAATAGAATGCACTAGATCGCATTAGAAGGCACAAGATCGTAATAGAACGCACTAGATTGCATTAAATGGCACAAGATCGCCATTAGAAGGCACAAGATCGCATTAGAACGCACTGGATCGCATTAGAAGGCCCTAAATCGCCTTAAAACGCATTCGTATGCACTAAAATGCTCAAAACCAGATGAGGACGTACGTCGGGACAAGCCAGATCACCCAGATGCAGACGTATGCCAAGAGTCCCAAGACAAGCCAGTTAGCCAGATGTGGTCATACGCTGGGAGCCTGGGAGTGTACACCAATAACATTATTTTAGCTCCTTGTATGCCGCATTGTACGCCAGTAGAAGGGCTTGGAGCCTCGTTTACGCCGGATTAATCCGCGGAAAACAGCACCATGCCAACATCCTGGCCCTGGGTATGGGCCCCGCCGTGCGGAAATGGCTGCCATCTTTTTTTGGAATGAGATAGGACAATTCCGTCAATTACGTTTTCAAGCCGACACCTGGGTGCAACTTTTATATAAGTAAAATTTTTTTAAACGGCAAATTTTTTCATTTTGCTCCAGACCTTAGCAGAGGTACTTTTCCAAAATTGCACTTTTCACAATTTTTTTCAGCAATTTTTTAGAGATAGTAAATGTTTGATTTCTTGACTAGCTTTATACATAACAGATAGTAAAAATTTTGAAGTTTACGCCACTATTTTTAGTTTTGCAATATTTTGATTAGTTTAGCTGCTACAACATTTCTATGAAATGTGGGACACGCATCCCGATTTACCCCGCCCGTCCCTTTTTGCCCCGTTTGACGCTGACGGTAGTCAAGAGTTGAGATATTTTCCTTTGCACATCATCATCGTTATTAGGGTAAACGCGGTATCTGTCTCTTATACACATCTAGATGTGTATAAGAGACAGGTTGAATATTGCCACACAAAGTGACGGAATATAGGGATTTGGTAGGTTTCCATTCTAAAGGCTTTTTAATAAATATGGCAACATTTTGTGACGTTTCATCGTTGCTGACGCGTAGTGAAGTGTTTTGAGAGTCATGTGAAGGCAACAGAACTTACGTAACGCATACGGTTTTTTTTATAGTTTTTCATTTCTCGATGCGTCCTTAATGTGTCGGAATATACCGCGTTTACCCTACCTCCCCCTGAAAAAGTTCACACAAAAAAAAATTAACATTTAAACATCTTAAATTAGTTTCCAGCTCTTGTCTGGGCTGCGCATGATGCTGGCATTCTGGCAATGCAGCAGGTAGTGCTCTATGTCTATAGTATCCAGTATCCACAGTCCACAGACCACACACCGTCACCACAGTGTTGAGTGTTGCACGTAGCACATTGATCAGATCATCAGAGTCGCTCATGTTAAATCTGTGAGACTGTGCAAGGACTTCTGACGCCGGCATGTCCAATCCTGATGTCGAGCAGCAGCACACTCAAGTTTGCGAGACTTCAGGCTGAGCCAGGGACGCAGTCTGGGTTCATTCATGATGTTGCTCAAAAAAGTTCCCTTCTGGGCTTCTGGGAGCCTAGTATGGAATATATCTACTTGGCGAGCCGCGACTGAATTTTTCGAGCCGTGGTTTTATGGATTTGCCAGCCGTGATTCCATTTCTACGAGCCGTGATTCTATTTCACCGAGCCGTGAATTCCATATCTCGGCCATGAAAAGCCATTTACGAGGTGCGAATGCGAATTTATTTACAAAGTTTATGCACGTGTTACCCCAAATCTCTAATTTTACCCTTAAACAGTCAAACGGCAACAGTAAAATTTGTCTCTACTGTAAGTTCAGCACGTGTTAATATACAGTCTGACCGCTTTGACATGACCGCAACCTAGTCTGGAAAAGTCCTATTTTTGTCTGAAATATCGCGGCTCTAATATCATATAATTTCAGTAGGTATGAAATCTCGCGGCTCGAATGTCATAAATTTTTGTTTGATTAAAAAATCGCGGTTTGCACTTCGCAAACATGTCATTTCATAAAATTTTCAACTTCCGCAATCCGCATTG